>NC_061510.1:295393747-295681954 GCF_022539505.1 Lolium rigidum | reverse complement strand
AGTCTTGTACTTGATGATCTTCATGATCATTGGATCATCACTTTGCTCCCCGCACATAATCACAACAAATACAAGTTATGCCAAGCGGCATAGCCACTTAGCAGAGTTAGAAACAAAGGAAATTGAGCAGATATGATCAACCTCGCTCGAAGCTGATCTCTTCACGAAGCACAAGTCCCAAGCTGGACTCACATGCACACAACCAGGCAGACACACAATGCTTGTATGCATGCCCAACAAGCACACCGAGTGTTGCCGCATGCTCTCCACACACTTAGTGACCGGGGGAGGAGTACGAGCATGGTCATCGACCGGATAAGAAAGAGAGAGGGCAAGTATAAAGGGATTTCGAAGCAAACCCTAACCATTGCATCGACAGACAGCCTCACTGGGGTAAGTCACAAGAACACAAGAACAGAAGAACACAAGAACAGCTTGAACAGCCACTGCTGTTCAACACATCTTCACCACCACAGCAAATAACCAAGTAGCAGCAAGCTCACAAGGAGGAGCAGGGCAAGCCAAGCAAACCACCAGAAGCAAAACCTCTACACCAACACCCAATTTCTAGGAGCTGGAGTGAGGTATACACATCATCATGAACAAACCAGATGGTTTTGTTCATAAATTGCACTGTGCATGATCTCAAGCACACCAAAAGGGTAGGAAGCCCTGTTTGTGTCATCATATGGCTATCTAGCCATTTGGTACAAGCAAACATAGAAAAAGCCAGCAGCAGATTATTCAGGGAACACCGATTGTGTCCACACAGGGACACAATCGAGAAATCCAACATGGATTTAATCCCTAGCTAGCTACACAAGTTCACTTGACAACCTATAGCCAACTAAACCATCGGACGTATAGACCATTAAGTGTCTATATATGTTTGTCAACATTAAAAGCATCCGGCAACCAAATATGGTTTAACCGTAAAGCATTTGTCCATACACATCAAGCCAACTAAGGTGGGAGCTTCCCGAGTGACCAAGAATGGCCGCCGAGGCCACCTCAACCACCCAAAACAAGTCAAACCACCAAGCCCAAGATTTGCATCATCACCCGGTGGGTTCAGAGTGGGCTAGGGTCCCCAACAAGTGTTGGCATCCCTCTAGCCAAGCAAATTAAATCGTTATGATCATCACTGTGTCATAGTTCACATCATTTATCTATTTAAACAATCAGAACTACACAGATAAATGAAATAATCAAGCTACCATGCACAGAATCTAGCAGATGATCCAATGGATCATTACAAGCATCCATTGATGCTTGGACAAGCACCAGCATACACAGGCCAAGCCTGTGTGACACACACACAACACAGAATGGATCACAGTGAGGCACTGACAACAAAGAATAGTTTCTACAAGCAACTGGTGATCATATGACCACCAGAAACTTGCAAGGGCATGCCACAGCATGCTAGACATCAATTACAGCACCATCACATGGCCAGACAATTAAATTAGCCACAGACAAGGACAATGGCATAGCAGATAATCAAATAAGCTAGATATGATGGTATTCAGTAGAAATTCATCAAGAGATAGAGCTGTGCAAGCACAGTTATGCTCAATGGAGCAGTTCCATGAATTATATCACACAGGAAAGTACACCAGAGGCACTGGCTCTTGCAAACTTGCAAGGAATTGCATACTGCAATCAAGTCAGGGCAATTCATATGAATACACTTGAGAAATTGACAAGAATAGCATCAAGAACAGAGGCACAGTGAAGCACAAGCACAAGCACAAGTGTGAATACAGTAGCTGTGGCCATGGTAACAGCACAACAGCAGCAGATGCTTAGCAGTAGAGCAGCAGCGGCTAGCATCCAGGATAGCAGCGAGAAGCCTAGCAGCATGCGCACAAGAATAGCAAGCATCGCAACAAAGAAGCACAAAGAACAGCAGCTAGTAGAGCAATAGCAGCAGCACGAGATGGTCTCTCTATGAAGGGGAGTAGCCGCATCTCAAGCTAGGAGGAGAAGAAATAGAACGCAAAGGAGAAGAAAGAGTGGCGCACTTACCGTGGTCGAGCAGATAGGCACGGCCATGGCGGCCACGGCGGCACACGCCAGAGCGCGGCGGCGCCAAGCCAAGCCAGGCCATGGCGACACCACGGCACCACCCGCACCACGGCGGCGAAGCCAGGGCGGAGTCCAAGCACCAGGAGCGCCAGGAACGGCGGGATCGAGCGGATCCCGTAACCCTAGCACCAGACGGGGACGAGACCGAGAGCAGCAGGTCGCCCGCGTCAGATCGACGCGGATAGGATTGACCGCCGTCATGTGGCGCGTTGATTGCGCACCATGGCGGGGGCAAAGTCCGGCGAATCTCGCCGGAATCGAGCGGCGACGGCGGAGGCGACGCGGGTCGCCAGAGCAGGTTAGGGTTAGGGTTCGATCGCGCATGAGGAGAAGAGAGAGGAGTGGGGCTGGTCGAGCCGGACCGGGCCGGTCGGTTCGACCTAACCCACTGGGTTGCACCGACAGGTGGGCCCAAGGGTGTTTTTGTCTTTTCACAAACAAATAAAAATGCTGAAATTTTGAATAATCATAGAAAATTATTAATAGCTCTAACAAAAAAATTAAAAATATAAAAACTGATCAGCATAAAATTCTCTACCTAAATAAAATATTAAAGAGAATTATTAAAGACAAATATGAATAAGTCATGATTTGATGATTTAAATAAACATTTAAATCACACATATTATTTTCTATAATAAAAAATAAGTCCATTAATGTTTTGGACTAGAAAAACACCTTGACAACATTTCAAGGTTGTATTTACTCTAAATTAAGTATCTCCAAATTATTCTTAGTATCAACCTCTTACACGAAATAATAACAACATCGGAAGGGGGGAACAAATCCTAAAACTGGAATCATGCATAATTGCTTCTTTAACCATTGCCCTTATCGGACAATGATGCTATTTTTCGAGAACCGGAGGACAAGGGTCAGTCCACACCATCCAACCGCAACACTTTGCAGTGTTCGAGCAAGTTCATCACTTGCTCATGTCATTTGAGTATTTCTATCAAATTACTTGCAAAGTATTATGGTTATCACTATTGCATAAAAACCAAAACCACTACTTTCATAACTATGAATATGACTATGTGGTGGGCAATGGAACCATGGATTGTGTTGATATGGTGGAGGTTCCATTGCACGGGTTTATATCCATCTAGGATTAAACAACAAATGTCGCCGATGATTCTTGTGCCGTAATACCCGTGTTAACCATAAGATCCGGAGTGGGACGGAGTAGTCAAAAGTGTTTCCACCTCTCGTTCATCAACGGATGCGCTTTACCGTAGACACTTGTATCTGTCAGGGCAAGCGGTTGGCTGGGGAAGCCTTAAGTCCCCACGGCATAGTCCGTAGACACTTGTCGCTCGAAGTGCAAGCGGTTGGCTGGGGAGGCCTTAAGTCCCCACGGTATTGCGGTCTATGATGGGTTGCAGCTACCGGCGAAGGAGTTTGGTTAACGAGTCCCAAACCGTTGTCGTGGTCGGGGTCCACCCGTGAGTGGGAATAATGGGACCGGCGAGGACCCAGGGTCGGGGCATGCAACAAAGGGTGGGTGTTCGAGGTAGCGGAGGAACATGATTGGCTAGACCTTATACCGGGCCTCACACCGAAGGAAGTGTGGACGGGAAAGCTGCCCGGTTGGCACCAAGGTTAAGATCTCTTATGGGTAAAGCAACACACCTCTCGCAGAGTGTAAAGAATCGTGACTCCGTCACTCCCCGTTCCGGGATTGAGGAACTGCGAACGCGGCCGGAAAGGAGCTCCATGAAGTTCTAGTAAACCGGTGAAGGCTGACGGACATAGCTCTTTGAAATAAAAGCAATCTCTTGAAGAAATGTTTATCAAAACTTGCATTGATATTAGACTTTCTGGTCTAATATCGTAGCTAGTGCATTAAACACCTCTTACCTATAATGAACTTGTTGAGTACGCTCGTACTCATACCACTCTTAAATCCCATGCTTAGATTGTCTGAATCGTCTGGAGGAGGACTACGACAACAATGAAGGAGCCGAGATCATCGGCTATGAAGAACCTGACCCTCTCAGGAGGTGTTGAAGGCGTAGACTATCTCATAGTCTACGGATCCGGGGAGGCTTCCGGAGGAGATCAAGCCTAGAGACATCTAGTAGTAGTAGTAACCGAGCAGCCCGAACTCTTAGTATTTAGCTGCTCGAGGCAATAAATGTATAGTTTAATGAGACTCCTATATTGTAAGTTAATTTGGGTTCACCTCGAACCCAGGAGTATTCCTCTTAGGACCCAAGAGGAGCTCCAAGACAATATATGTTTGATGCTTGTAATAATAAGTGAATGAGTTATGGACCCTGCTATGTTCTGTTGTACTACTCTGAGGGATGTAATATTTGCGGAATGGTACTTCGTGAATGTTATATCAACGACTGGCATACTACAACATGCAGTGGTATGCAGGGTCACCACATACCCGTCCCCAGCACCTCTGTCGCCGTGTTAAGGCCCTGTATGGACTTAAGCAGGCTCCTTGTGCGTGGCATGCTTGTATTGGTTCAGTTCTTCGGGCTCATGGGTTTGTTCCGTCCACTACTGACACCTCGTTGTTTCTCTTCAGCGTCCTGAGGTTACGATGTACCTGCTGGTTTATGTTGATGATATCATACTTATCAGCTCCTGCGATGTTGTTGCTGATCGTCTGCACTCAGTGGTGATTTTGTTGTTAAGGACTTGGGTGCTCTGCACTACTTCCTTGGTCTGGAAGTCTCACGGTCTTCTGCTGGTCTGACTCTCACACAGCAGAAGTATTCTCTAGACTTGCTGCGTCGTGTTGGCATGTTGAAGTGTAAACATGCTACCACTCCTATGTCGATCGCATGTCTGCTCTTGATGGAGACATTCTTTCGCCTGATAATGCTACTGAGTACCGCAGTCTTGTTGGAGGTCTGCAGTACCTCACTATCACCAGACCAGATGTTTCTTATGCAGTCAATCGTGTGTGTCAGTATCTTCATGCACCCAGGATGTCTCATTGGTCAGCTGTGAAGCGTATTCTGCGCTATGTCTGTCTCACTGCCTCGTATGGTTTGCTCCTCCAGCCGGCCCCATCCTGTGCTCTCTCAGCTTTCTCGGATGCGGATCGGGCTGGTAATCCGGATGACATGCGATCCATGGGGGGCTATGCAATATTCTTTGGTCCTAATTTGATCGCCCGGAATGCTCGCAAGTAGGCTACGATATCTCGCAACAAGATGCGAAGCTGAATACAAGGCAGTTGCTAATGCTACAGCTGAGCTCATATGGGTACGAGTCCTTATTGAGAGAGTTGAGAGTCTCTCAACGTCAGTCTCCAGTCCTTTGTTGTGACAACATCGGTGCTACATACCTTTCATCTAATCCGGTATTCCATGCCCGAACGAAACACATTGAAGTGGATTATCACTTTGTTAGGGAACGCGTTGCACAGAAGCTACTCCGCATCAAGTTCATCTCCTCCAAGGATCAACTTGCTGACATCTTCACAAAGCCTCTTCCACAACCGCAGTTTGTAGGTTGTAGGCGCAATCTTAACTTGATTTGTACTTCAGGCATAGTTAAGATTGAGGAAGGGTGTTAGACTGTATATACGTAGCGTTGTATGTCTTATATTGTACCTCTTTGGTACTCATATATATATATATATATATATATATATATATATATATATATATAGGTCTGCTATTCTCGAACCGGTTCGAGAATAACTATTCTCGAACCCTTTCTGAACTTCCGCGTGTTTCACTAGTGAACTTCTCGACGGAATACCGAATTGCATATTCGTGCAGACAGTATTTTCATGTTGATTTTCAAACCGCTTATCGGAATGATGCATATAATATATCGTTGGATTCGTATAGTAATTTCGCATCTTTATCTTGTTCATTGTTTTTCGAAATTCTCTATTGTTTAAAAATAATTTTGAATATACAAAATAACATTTTCGCGGATTTCAGCAATTCCGTGCAGTTTTTTGGGTCTAATTTTCAAAAGGTTCATCGGATTGATGCATATGATATGCCATTGGAAAGCCGTTGACTAGGCGCAACTTTTTTATATAGATCGTTTTCTCCAATTCTTTATAGTTTAAGAGCAGATTTGAAAAAGAATCATGATTCTACTTTCCGAACACTAGAATTACATATTTATGCGGACAGTAATTTTAATTTAATCTTTGAATTGCTTATCGGAATGATTCATGTAATATACCGTTGGATTCGTACAGTAATTTATCATCTTTTTAGTGTTCATTGTTTTTCCAAATTCTCTATTGTTTACAAATAATTTTGAATATACAAAACATTATTTTCGCGGATTTCACTAATTCCGTGCAGTTTTTCAGGTCTAATTTCTAAACGGTTCATCGGATTGATGCATATGATATGCCATTGGAAAACTGTTGACTAGGCGCAACTTTTTCATATAGATCATTTTCCCCAATTATTTACAGTTAAAGAGCAGATTTGAAAAAACATAATTCTACTTTCCGGAACATTATAATTAAATATTTATGCGGACAGTATTTTTAATTTAATCTGTGAATGCTTATCGAAATGATGCATATAATATACTATTGGATTCGTATTGTAATTTCGCATCTTTTTCATGTTCATTGTTTTTCCAAATTCTTTATTGTTTAAAAATAATTTCGAATGTACAAAACAACATTTTCATGGATTTCACTAATTTCGTGCAGTTTTTGAGGTCTAATTTCCAAACGGTTTATTGGATTGATTCATATGATATGCCATTGGAAAGGTATTGACTAGACGCAACTTTTATATATATATATTTTTTTTTCACCAATTATTCACAGTTTAAGAGCAGATTTGAAAAAACATGATTCTACTTTCCTTATTTCTTATTTTTATTTACTGTTTTTGGGAATTTATTTCCGAACCACTTGTCGGAATGTTCCAACTGAAATTTTGTTGAAAATATATTGATTAGGTGCAACTTTTTCGTTTTGAATTTTTTAAAGAGAACTTCCTCGAGGTACAATGTGAACTTCAGGACGTTACGAAGTGAACTGTTATTTTGACCAAAGTGAATTTCAACAAAATGTAGTTGTATGACGTATTTTAAAGTGAACTTCGATGAGATGGAAAGTGTACTTCCACGCGGTACAAAGTGAAATTCATTTTTTACAAAAGTGAATTCCCACAAGAAGTAATTTTATCGGCGTGCAAAAAGGTGAACTTCTACGTGGTGCCAAGTGAACTTCCTCGTAGTGTACAAAGTGAACTACTTGTTTTAACCTAAGTGAATTTTGACAAAAAAAAGTATTTCAACTTGTTTGACAAACGTAATGTGAACTTTCGAAAAATGATGTGAACTTGCGGAAAAAGTAAAGTGAACTTCCGGAAAAAATTTAAGTGAACTTCCGAAAAATGAAGTGAACTTCCCGAAAATGAAGTGAACTTCCCAAAAAAGTAAAGTGAACTTCCGAAAAATAAAGTGAACTTCCCAAAAAGAAGTGAACTTCCGGGAAAAGTAAAGTGAACTTCCAAAAAAACTAAAGTGAACTTCTGAGAAATGAAGTGAACTTCCCGAAAAATGAAGTGAACTTCCGAAAAAGTAAAGTGAACTTCCCAAAAAAATGAAGTGAACTTCCTAAAAAAAATGAAGTGAACTTCCGACTAAAGTAAAGTGAACTTCCGAAAAATGAAGTGAACTTCCCAAAAAAATGAAGTGAACTTCCCAAAAAAGTAAAGTGAACTTCCGAAAAATGAAGTGAACTTCCCAAAAAAATGAAGTGAACTTCCGAAAATAGTAAAGTTAACTTCCAAAATGAAGTGAACTTCCCAAAAAATGAAGTGAACTTCCAAAAAAGTAAGGCGAACTTCCGAAAAATGAAGTGAACTTCCCAAAAAATGAAGAGAACTTCCCAAAAAAGAAAAGTGAACTTCCGAAAAATGAAGTGAGCTTCCCAAAAAAATGAAGTGAACTTCCAAAAAATGAAGCGAACTTCCAAAAAATGAAGCGAACTTTCAAAAATGAGTTCGTCGGTATGTGGCATGGGTTTGATAGTAGGCGGGATGGAGTCGGCGGGAGGTAAGGTAGGGTGGGGTCATCGAGAGGTGGTGTGGGTGGGATCTTCGGAAGTTGGAGGTGTGGGGTTGGTGGGTGGTGGTGGTGGGGTAGGGTCGACGAGAGGTAGGGTGGGGTCGACGAGGGGTGGGGTTGGCGGGCGGTAGCTAGGTGGGGTGGGGTTGCCGGGAGGTGGGTGGGTTGGGCCGGTGGAAGGTTGGATGGGATTGGGTGGTTGTGTCGGGTTTAGAAGGTCTTTAGAGATGGGTTGTAGAATAACTAGTCTATAACATCCTGGGGGGGTTCTAGAATAGCTATTCTAGAACCACTCTTAAGGGGGGTTCGAGAATAGTCTTGCTCTCTCTCTCTATATATATATATATATATGAGATAGCCTCACCCATATTGGGTATCGAGCAGTTCCTAAACTCATTGTTTTACATCGCCCATGCATGTGTGTGAGCTAGCTACAATTTTCGCTTTTTGACACCGGCACTGTGATGTGAGTTCATCATTGACCCATGTGTTATTAGCGCACGACAAACATTTCGAAAGTAATATGGATCATCCATGTGGTTGACCTAGCTGAGAGCCATAGTCGACCTGTCAGTGGGAGCTGCTTCTTTCATTGGAGCAAGTACAAAATGATGTCGTCAGCTAGGTATTGAAATACTCCCACTGACCATAATACTTGTCGTAGGTATAATGAATTTAGACATATTTTAGGCTATATTTTAGCTAAATATGCGACAATTATTTAGTCCAGGAGGCGGTATTATACTTTTGCTTAGTTAAATGAGAGAGAATATAAGCGGGCTGTAAGTTAAGAGCCAACTAGATACACTTTGTAAGACTATTTTTTAAAAGGTTAACTATTGTGCCTGTTAGCTATAAAACTATATATACATCATATATCAATGTGTTATAGCTTTATAGGTGTTTTTTTAGGTAAGCTTTATAGGTGTTATAGAAAGCATGTGACCTTGAAATAATACATTTATCTTGTTGTTAGGGGATGGAGCTGCTTCTTTTGAAGCACGTCAAGCCCGACCGCCAGGCCACAAGGCCCCACACCAGCAATAGAACGTGTACGCATGTGGATCCGCCGCGGATGCCATTGTTGGCCAGAGAAATATTGTGGGTCCACACCGTTGCGTAGTTGTAGTGCAACGTTCCTTTTTTTTCTTTGAATAGTCTCTTATTTTCCATACACAAAAATACTGAGTGGAATGGAAGGAAGCTTAAGAATCATCCTTCCTTCGATTACCTTTTTTTTTAATTTGCAAATGTTCCAACTACGGTTCAACATGATTGCCTAAAAGGAACTATAGCTAAAATAAGAATATCTTTACTAGCAGTATTTTTCAATAATAGATTATTTGTATATGTTTTGCTAAAAATTAGCTCTTGAACCTAGAATATGCTGGTTAATGTACTATTTTAGTACATAGAAATCCACCCTTGCCTTACGGTTGACATTATCCCAATTCCCGAAGGTTCGGAGCTTTGCATGATCTTAACCCTTGCAATGCACTTTTTTTTTGAACATTCCCTTGCAATGCACTACACGATAATATTAATTAATCTACTGATCTATCACAACGCGTGATAACAAGTTCCAAAACACAGGTCGATGTTTAACAGTGCGTCATGCATACACTTATTTAACAGTCCCAAAACACGGTAGCGTATCACGATTAAAAGCTTACCTGTAGTCGCGTATTTAGTGTGTTTTACTTGTAGATGAATTGGTATGGTTATCTTGCATCAGGTTTAATAGAACTAGCTGTCTGTGCATCTGCAGATGCATGGGCCGGGAGGTATGACTCTTCTTTTGTAAGAAAAAAAAACGCATTGTTTGCTGAACCAAACCCGATATTGGGAGGACATAAAAACTCACATGTAAAATGGACGATAAGTTTTTCATAAAATTGCCATGAAATTTGTATGCGTGGAAGCGCACACACATATGCATCATGGGCCTAAACAAAATTAGATCTTGAATGGGAATTGCAAGTTAACTTTCATTTAGCTCTAGCTGGTCATAATAGTAGCCAAGTTATGCTTAGTCGCTGTTAGATTTTACAATTTTCAATAGCTTGACTAAAAGTTAGCTAGCCAGCTGGGTAAAAGAAACAGACTTACCTAGCAAGTTGGTTGAGTGGTCTATATGATAAATGAAGCATGCATTCTTCCGAAAGTGTCTTTGACACATGGGCATTAATGCTCTCTTCAGTTTCAGATTTTTTAAAATTTTAAAACCTCACGTTTCTAAGTCTCAAAAATTATGGCTTTAAATATATAGATAAATATATATGGGAGAGGTGTATGCGAAAAAGTCCCGTTAAAAAATTTCTGATAATAAATTATAGTAAAATAGTATTACAATAGTGTATCCTTTTGTCCGAAATTTATCCTTTTTGTATTTCCCAAAATTTAAAGTATTTTTTGTCGGGACTTTTTTGCACACACTTTCCATGTACATTATATCCACATATTTAACGTTATAAATTTTAAAAACATAAAAATATGAGGTTGCACCCAGTAAGGTTGAGACATGTATCAACCATCTAAAAAGGAAAAACAATATCATCTTAAGCATCTTGTAATCTACTAGTGTGCCGCCACCCAGTAGCCTGGAAATAGTAGTCCTGAGTTACCGTTAGCAGACGGTTGCACCCAGTAACCATATTGTCCCATTGATCTTCCGGTAGAAGAAGTGCCCATTGTTGAATCCACTATTTTGCTCGTTGGATCACCTGCAAAAAAAGAGTTCTCATTTATCTATTAAAAATAATGTCATTTCTAGTTGTCTAGATAGACCAACATACAGCTGAAATTCCAATCCGTATTCGCGCTTTATCATGTTTATTAACCCCATTAAGCCAATTTTCAAACATATTGGTAATATTAGCCAGAGGAGGGCAAGTTATATGTTAAATAAATCATACGCCAGATAATCTTAGCGAAGGGACAATCGATAAAAAGGTGTTGTACAGTTTCTGATTCATTACATAAACAGTATTTTTGATATGCTTTACAATTTTGTTTAATCAAGTTATCTTTGGTAAGTAACACTTTGCTGTTGAGGAACCACATGAAGATTTTGATTTTTAATAGGATTTTTAACTTCCACAAATTTCCGTAGAAGGATTGTATGTCCCTGCATCAAGTTAAGGTACATTGATTTAACCGAAAAATACCAGAATCATTAATTTTCCACACAAACTTATCCGGATTATTTGACAGGTGCACTCGCATGAGGCGTTGGCAAAGATGCAGCCATTGAGTCCATTTTTGATCATTTAGATTTCTTCGGAAAGTTATATTAATAGGAGTTTGTGCTAACACAGTAGCCACCGACACATTTTTTTGCTGCACTATATTATATAAACACCGATATTGTTGGGCTAAAGAAGTGTTACCTAACCAAGTATCTTCCCAAAACCGGACTAAATCCCATGTTCCAAGTTTGAAAAAACCTCCGGTGAAAAAATCATTCTTAACCCGCATAAGACCTTTCCAAAAAGGGAACTAGTGGGTTTAATCTCAACTTGTGCCAACTTTTGATATTTCAAATATTTATTAGAAACAAGTGTTGCCAAATTCCCTCCTCGGTGAGAATTTTGAACAACCATTTGTAAGGGTATTTTACCCTTATCCATTATTTTTGTGACAATGACACCGTGCTAGAGTATTTGGCCTAATACATGTCTATGAGGTTAATCCAGGTATTAGCCAAAGAGGCATAAATGGTGTATCAATGGAACAAGAAGGTAAAGGGAGACCCCCCACTTCGACAACAATCAAGAAGGGATCTTCAGCACCTGGCCGGCCATAGGCCCGGTCAGACCGGCCCTGGCACCAGCCAGCCCGGTGCCGACCGGCCCCTGGTCTGGTGCCAGCCGGGGATGTACTGTAAGTCACAGAGCCCTCCCGGTCATGGCCCGGTCGCTGGCCCGGTTTGGACCGGCCTGGTCCGGTCAGGAGCCCGGTCGGATCGGGTTGTGGGCCGGGCGCCAACCGACTACTACACTGATGACATCCGGAGGCATTACTGCACGACAATGTCCTGCCTCGGTCAAGGCCCGGTCCCAGCTCCGGTTTAGACCAGATGGCCCGGTCTCACCAGTCCCTGCGCCGGCCGGCCCGGTCCCAGGCCCGCTTGACCGGGTTCCTCGAAGAAGTTGCTGAGGTGGCAAGTCATCAACGGCCATATTTCAAGTGACACTATATATACCCCTTATCCTACCTCTGAAGGGTTAGGCACTACACTACAAGCTGTTCTTGAGATCTCTCTCTCATACTCCATTGTTAGAAACACCAAAAGCCTCAGATCTCTCTCCTCCTCCACCTAAACTCAAATCCCTCGGGGGAAACGATAGAGGAGGACCCGATCTACCGTTCTACCAAGCCAAATCGTGTTCCCCTTGTATTCATCAAGATACTTGCTCTCTAGGGTTCCTTGGAAACCCTAGGTGGGCAAAAGAGGTCCGGAAGCATCCGGGTTGTGGATTTGCTCCTGACAAAACTGTGAAGGTTTGGAGGCTACCTCAAAGTCTACCACAAGTGAGTGAGCTATTCCTTCGTGGGATATGCTCCGGAGAATAGGTTGAGCCTTCGTGGCGTTGGGGAATCCTTCGTGGGACCTCCACCCCTCCAAACGTGACGTACCTTCTTGCAAAGGAAGAGAACACGGGAATAAACCCTCGTCTCCGCGTGCTATCGGTTATCTCTAACCGAACTCCTTACTTGTGATATAATTGCCTCTGAGAGCCTTCGTGCTCGAGTTACTAGTATCATCATATAGGTTGCCTCACCTAGTTTGCATTAGGCTCACCTTTATATTCCGCAAAGCCTAATATTGCAAAGAAAGAATTAAAATTTGTAGAAACCTATTCACCCCCCCCCCCGCCTCTAGGTTTACCATCTCTGAACTTTCAATTGGTATCACAGCCTGGACTCTTTTTAAGGCTTCACAACCTTAAGAGTGAGATGGATAAACTATTCGAGGGTCTGGATGAAGATTCTACTCTTTCTGTTAAAGAGATGAAATCCAGATTCTTGGCATATGATGCTGAGAAAAAGTTCAAGGAGGATGAAGTCCAAAGCCAAATGGCACAAATGACTGCCATGCCTAAGAACCTGACTAGTGGAACCTCTAGTGGGACTTCGGTTCCTCCGGAAGGTTTCCATCAAGTCAACCATGACTATCCCAAAAACACTTCACCCATGCCTCATATACACTCCGGGCATAAAACCCGAATCCCGAACCCGAAATTCCCGATCCCGAACCCGAAAAACCCGAACATCTATTCGGGAAGGTGTTTGAAATTCCTGAATTTATTTCAGGAATTTCGGGTTTGTAGTCTTAACACCCGAATATCCCGAGAGGCTAGCCCATAAACATTTTGGGTTTAGAAAGCCCAACCGGGGAGACAACTTGAAGCCAGCCCAAGTGGAAAGATGTGTAACCCTAGAGGCCTACAGTACCGCTCAGCCTCTCCATTGTCCCCACGCTCGCAGCTCGCCTCCGCAGACCCCCACTCATGGACTCACCGCCTCAGCTCGCCACGGCCGCGCCCATCGGCCGCCGCTGCTCACCATGGCCACAGCCACGGCCACGCCCGTGGACTGCCGCCGCTCACCACCTCACCCGCCGGCAGCCGCCGCTCGGCACGACCTCACCCACGGGCCGCCACTGCCGTCTGCCGCCAACTCCTCGTCGACACCTGCCCGTCGTCCTCTTCCCGTCGACGCCTCCTCGTCGTCCTTGATGCTGGACGGGACGCCTCTGACTTCCATCCTCCCTGACCCACGACGGCAAGATACACCTCCATCTCTTCGATTTAAGGATTGCCCCTCCAACACAACTTCTTTCTGTTAATTTTTTTGGTCAGTGTGCAATTTCGGGCTATTCAGGAATTCCCGATCCCGAACCCGAATTGTCGGGTACCCGAATTATTGGGAGTCGAATATTGTGTTGTATTTTCGGGTGTCATTTTGTGGAACCCGAAATAATTTTTTCCCGAAATTTCGGGATTTCCCGAACGCCCAGAGTGACCTCATATAAACCATAGTGGGAATGTTCCCCATTTTGATGGAACTCACTTTCCTTTTTGGAAATCTTCTATGGAGTCTCATATTCGCAGCTGCAGTGTGGACTTGTGGGAGATCATTGTTCATGGATACCGGAAGCCACAAGATCCCATTCGGTTGACCTCCACCGAATTCTACAAGCGTCAACTCAATGCCTCCGCACGTGACAAGATTAGGAGTGGCATCAACCGCAAGCTCCTTGATCAAGTCAATGACATTGACTCCGCTAAAGAGTTGTGGGATCGGATCGTAGTACTCCAAGAGGGAACCGATCCGATCTAATCATCTCTCTATGAGTCAGCAAAGACTGAGGCTACTATGTTCATGATTAGACAAGGAGAATCCTTGGCCGATTCCTATGGAAGGCTTGGTGCTCTGAGAGTGAAGGTCAAGGGCCTTGGATGTGAGAAATACAACAACGGCTTTGAGATGAATGAAGCATTCATAAAGTCCAAGGTCATTGCCATGATTGCAGTCAAGCAAAAGGACACCAATCTTGCACTCAACTTGCAAATCATTACCAAGAGCGCTGATCTGAACGCAGATGATCTAGTCTCCTATGTGGCAGCCTATGAGAACATGGCGAAGACAGGAGAAAGGCTCATGGTGATGAACCATGTTGATGAAGCCTCACACAACCTTGACCTGAAGGCTAGAGTTGACCATGAAAGAGAAGAAGTCTATGAATTTTAAGAAGATGAAGAGATGACTTCAACTAGTGACATCGCGATAGACTTTGCCTTCTTTGCCAAGAGGTACAAGGCGAAGCTTCCAGTGTTCTTTAATGAGAAGAAGAAGAAAAGAACTTGCTACAACTATGATGAAGATGGTCACTTTGCAAATGAGTGCCCATATGAGAAAAGGGTAGACAAGCAAAAGTTTGTCAAAGGAGTTAAGCCAAGATTGAAGCCAAACGCAATCAATGATAGATACAAGAAAAACAAGGGAAGAGCCTTTGTTGGGGCTGAGTACACTTCCGGTGAAGAAGAGGAAGATAAGGAGAAGGAGACTGGAGTGGCTGGTTTGGCTTTCTCCAAACCCGGGTCACTCTTCACATATGACTACTCCAAGGATTAATCCACAGAGAATGATGCTGGTTCTTCCTTCATGGCAAGAACAACTCATGATGATGACTCCGATGAATCTCCCTCCTCTATGATCGTCGGCTCTTGTCTAATGGCAAGAGAAACAAAGGTAATGGAATCCCCACCTTCTCTCTCTAGTGTTCTTGATAACGAAACTGAAAATCTAGAAGAGTTAGCTCAGCTTAAGGAACTTTACAAAGTAAGATGCACTCTTTGTGGTGATGCTCTTGTCAAGTTTGATTTCTTGATGGACTCCCTCAAAGCAAAGGACGAGTCCATTGAGGAATTAGAATATCATTTGAATGATAAAGATCGGAGATTTGATCTCCTAAGACAAGAGCTAAAAACTGAAAGGTGCATATCTGTGGTGACCCGGCATACCACTGCATGGTGTAGTATGCAAGTCTGATATAACACCAATGAAACACCGTTCCACTAGTATTATATCGCTCAGAGTGGTACAACAGAAACATATGCGGGTCCAAGGCATGTCTATAGAATTACAACACTGACTCTATTACATAAGATCATCACAACCTCCTACTTTACAATGAGGTAAAACGGCAAATAAACTCCAGAAGAACGACTCGTAGTCTAGTCCTAACACGAACTCTATTTGTAGAGTATTAACTAGCTACAGAGGCTATGAATAGATTCTAGCTAAATAGGAGCTATGTTTAGGAAGCTAGTTCCCTTCTATTGCTAATCTAGATTGTCTCCTTGTTGGATGTGGTGTTTGACTCCTCCGTCGAGTTCCTGTCTCTTGAAGTAGTTGTTGACTCCTCGGCCTTCGAGTTGCCACCGTAGATCCTCCTTCGATGCCTCCATATCTAAGCGGGGATTTAAGAGTGGGATGAGTACGAGCGTACTCAACAAGTTCATTATAGGAAAGAGGTGTTTAATGCACTAGCTACGAGCATCGGACCGAGAAAGTCTAATACCAATGCAGGTTTTCATAACCATTTCTTCAAAAGGTTGCTTTTATTCAGAAGAACTATGTCCGTCAGCCTTCACCGGTTTACTAGAACTTCATGGAGCTCCTTTCCAGCAGCGTTCGCGAGTTCCATATCCCGGAACGAGGAGTGACAGTCACGGTTCATTACACTCGCAGAGGTGTGTTGCTTTACCCATAAGAGATCTTAACCTTGGTGCCAACCGGGCATATGTTCCCGTCCACACTTCCTTTGGTGTGAGGCCCGGTATAAGGTCTAGCCAATCATGTTCCTCCGCTACCTCGAACACCCACCCTTTGTTGCATGCCCCGACCCTGGGTCCACGCCGGTCCCATTATTCCCGTAGATTTCAGGGTGGACCCCGACCACGACGTCAATGCAGGGCTCTACCATACATTCCTACGCCGGTAGCTGCAACCCATCATAGACCGCAATACCGTGGGGACTTAGGACTCCCCAGCCTCATCGCTTGCTCCTTCGGGCGACAAGTGTACTACGGACAATGCCGTGGGGACTTAGGACTCCCCAGCCTCACCGCTTGCCCCCTTGGATTACAAGTGTACTACGGTAAAGCGCATCCGTTGATGAACGAGAGGTGGAAACACTTTTGACTACTCCGTCCCACTCCGGATCTTATGGTTAACACGGTTATTACGGCACAAGAATCACTGGCGACATTTGTTGTTTAATCCTAGATGGATATAAACCCTTGCAATGGAACCTCCACCATATCAACACAATCCATGGTTCCATTGCCCACCACATAGTCATATTCATAGTTATGAAAATAGTGGTTTTGCTTTTCTTGCGATAGTGATATCATAGTACTTTGCAAGTAATTTGGTAAAAATACTCAATTGACATGAGCAAGTGATGAACTTGCCTTTCTTGACTGCAAGATTATGCAGGCAAGGTCTTCGATACGCAATAACTCCAAATTCTGAAATAGCATCATCGTCCGATAAGGACGATGTTTAAAAGATTGGCAAGGATGCAATAATGCATAAGTATGAGATGCAATCGTTCTAAGCGTGACTTAACCCCGATGATTTAGGATTAGTGAGTAGTAGTGATCAGTTCAGGGTGTGTTGCACTTTTAGAGTGATTCACAAACAAGGTTCTTATTAGGTTCTTGTTGTATTAGAATCATAAGCAAGTGATAACATGCATAGTAACAATCATACACATCAAGGAATTGTAGTTGTATAATAAGTAAAGAGTAGTTGTCAATTTTAATACTATGTGGCAGGGTTAATGATTACTTGTTATATTCTTCAAAAGAATAACTTTTGAAGAACATGTTCTTTAATGAAGAACAAGTATGATAATTAGGTTTGTGGGGGTTCTATGGTTTTCTATGATTCTAATGGGTTTCTGGAGTAGGGATTAGATGGATCACAACATGGTTGGATTCATCAGCAATTAGTCTTGATTGGTTTTACTTAAGCATGAGCAACTTAAGCAATTATTTATACATGGTTGCTACCATGGTGGGTTCATCTTGCTGGTGATTGCTAGCTAGGGTTTATAGTAGGTCCTTATAAGCAGTGTTGATGAGAATTCCTTATTTTCTTCAAAAGAATAACTTTTGAAGAACATACTTCTTAAGTAACAAGAAGTATATCAATTAGGGTTGAGGTTACTTTCTATTTTCTTCAAAAGAATAACTTTTGAAGAACATACTTCTTAAATAATAAGAAGTATAATAATTAGGTTGAGGTTGTTTAGGTTTGCTATTGAATTTCCTAAGTAAAGATTGGTTGGTTCCTAAATAGGATGTTTGTTAATTATTTAACACTAGTAGGGTTTAGTGGTTATAGTGTGTGATGGACAATTAATGGGCATGGTTGCTATTATGGTTCATCACAATGGTGTGATGCTAAATAGGGATAAATAAGGATGATGGTTTTGGTAATAGGATCTAGGGTTTACCCTTGGTTGAACTTAGTTGATCACCTTGGTATAATGGTATGCATACTTGGAATACTAATTCTCTAGTGATAGGGTTCTACATTTTCTCGTGGACATAGATGTGTCTTTAGTTGCTAATTATGGCTCTATGGTAATGGAGTAACATGATCACATGTTCTAACCAAGGGTTTAGGTTAGAATTAAATTAAGGTTCACATGTAATAATGGATCTGGGTTTCCTAATTGAATTTAGGGTTTTGGGTTTTCACATGAGATGATAGGGTTGTCCTATCATTCCATATGGATTTAGGGTTTGCTATTTACCATATAGTTCTATGATTAATAACTTCATTTTAAAGTTGAAGGTATTAGTAACTTGGAGATAAAAATAATATTGAATTTGGCATTTTATTATTTTTAATTAATAATTAAGGTAATTATTAATTAGGGTTTAAATTTCCACTAATAAAGATTTAACAAAACAACAAATAAAGAAAAAATAGCTTTAATGTTTTCTTTATTTTTCTTACTGGTTTCTATTTATTTTAGAAGGTTTTCCAATTTATTGAATTTTAATTCAATTTAGAATTAAAGAAAAGGCTTATTTAATAAGTATTAAATAATGAAATTTTTATTAAAAATAAAAATTTCATTTTATATTTTAATTGGATAGAGTTTTCTTTTCTAAAAATTTTGATATCTTAATTATATTTTTCTGAGTTATAATGAATTTTCTAAATTATTTCGAAGTTGCAGGTATTTTCTGGAATTTGAATTTAAACGAAATAACTAAATCTACCCGGGCATCTTACCCACGAAGACACTGACCAGTGGGCCAGTCGCCACGTTGGCTGCCCCCGTGGCAGTGAGGTGGCAACCAAGGCCCTCACCGGCGGCCAGTGGCGATGGTCGCCGGATCTAGAGCGTTCCCGCGGGGCTGCGCGGGTACTTGCTGGAATCAGCACACCGAGACGATGCTAGTGGTGGCGGCGCCACCCCCTAATGGTCGCCGGAGCAACCGCGACAGCGAGGCCGAGCGGCGGCGCTCGCAGACTACCGGCACGAGCACGATTAAGGGCGTAATCGAGAGGGCTAGGATGCTCTGGAGGTTCAGTGGCTCACCAGGATCACGATGAGCTTGGTGGTGAGGCGAGAGGAGGTCGGCATCGCCGGAATTGCTAGCTCCGGCCGTCGGAGAGGATGAGGTCGTTGTCGGCGCTCCGGGAGGCTACGGCTCGATTCCTCTTGTCTGGTGGGCAAGTCGAGCACGGTGAGGACGACGGTGACCACGGCGATGCTTGGGAAGGCTCCAGTCGTCGGCGGTAATGGTGGCCGGGCGAGCTAGGTTTTCCGTCTGGGATGAATTCGAGCGGAGGAAGAAGAAATCGAGGCCAGGGCTCATCGTGGGGCTTAAATACGGCGGTGTGATGCGCCTCGTCATGAATTCGGACGATGGGAGGCCGCCAGCGCGAGAGGGCAGACGAGCACGTCTTCGTGCTGGCCTCCAGCACACGAAGAGGATGAGGACGAGCTCGTCCTCTGTTTTTTCTAAACGAAAGGGTACGGGATGGCATTGGGCCGGCGTTGATGGGCTAGTGCTGGGCTGGGTGTTGGGCTCGGCAGCTGGGCTGCTGCGGCCAGGTATGCCTCTTCTCCTCTCTTTTTCTTTTATTTGTTTTCTTTTTCTGTTTTATAATTCTGTGTTGAATTCTAATTTGATTTCCTTTCTATTTTGCAGGTCTTGCTTATTTGAGCCATACAAATATTAGTACAAGGCACTGCAGATACTTTAAAGATTATTGTGGTGTGTTATAAAATTCAATAGGAATACTAGAGCATAGATTTATTAATTACTATTAGGATTTGAAGTGAATAACCATATATGCATTGGTTTGAATATTGCCCTTGGAAATATCCAAATTACTTTCCCAATGATTGTTGATCTTACTTAATGATATATAGAGTTTTATTTGGTTTTATCTTGCAAGAAACAATTCCAAAGTAATGTTTATTTATGAATTCCAAATAAGAGAGTGATTGGAATGGCATAATTTCATGTGCTAAAATATCTCTAGGTCTTAATCTCCTATTTGAGAATGTTGTCCTCTGCATTATTTTATGTGAACACTTATTTGTTAGGGTCTTGTAAGGTTTATAATAACCCTATTTCAAGGTTAGCACTTCTATTATATTTTGATACACCATGTAATATTGATATTACCCTCATCATGGTTGGGTCTTGTTATGAAGATAAGTGGTTGATCACCACTTATGGGTTTTAATTAGAAAATATATCACAAGGGTTTCTTATGTTCATGAATTGAAGCATAAGATAGTATTGAGGGTGCAATTCTGGTTGTAGGGAGGAAATGCCACCATATTGCATTGGCTAGATTTACTCTTCCCAATGCATGATAAAATGGTTACTTGCTTAATATTTCATGTGCTTCTCTAGTTACTAAGGATTTGAGAATTGGTTTTATCTTCTACCAATTAACTTCAATGATTATCCTCAACTTATCATTTAAGTAACTACATTGATTATAATTCTTTTTATAGTTAACTTTGGTCATATGGATGGAAGGTTTCTCACCATATAAAGTATAGAGTTTTACTCTAGAGGTTTTCATGTGGTTCTTAAGTGAAGAACAGGTGGAATGTAAATGTGGTAGAATTATACCTGTGATCACCAAGTGGTTCACAAGTTAAGGTTGGGTTATAAGCCTAGGGTTGCTTACTGGTTACCTCCCTATGATTTCATGTGATGAATGGTATCTACTGATCCTATTAGGGTTTAACTTATCCTCACATACCTCAAGATCATGATCATGGTTTAAGCATGATCAACTTGTTCTAAATATCTTTACCTCAAGTTCTTAGGGTTTATGATCATCACTCAATTTATAATGATCAAGGTTTGGCTTCCTAAATTATTTCTAATGGAATGGGTTCTCACTTCCATGATCAAGCATTGTCTTGATCAACTAGGATATATCACTTCTATTTTACTTTCTAAGATGGTCGTGGTTATGGTTGTCTCAATAGTTTTATATCCCAGGAGAATGCCTGAGATATTCTGCCAGGGTTTTGCTCAAATACTGATGATATGGTCATCTGGTTATAAGAATAGTTCTCTCCCTCAAATCCAGATGTTGCCTCAACTATCTTGAGTGTAACCCCATAGCTTGGGCTCTCTTATAAAGGAATGGTTATTCCAGGATTTATGGTGTACTCACAATATCTCAAAGGGGTATTAAGTCTAAAACTCCACTTGGCTATCTTGATTGAGTTAATCTCCTCCTTACTTTATCAATTCATGGATATGGTATTATTCCATGTGATATTAGGTTATCTCACCACTCCAAGGGAAACGGTTTACAACCTAGTACTTTAGTTCAAAGGTTGTCCTTTGTTCATTACTAGGTAAAGCTAGGTTTAGAATAAATGGTCTCTCTCATATGGGAAGGCTTGAATAATACTCTAGGGTTCCTCTTGAAGATAATGTTGATTTGAATACTTGGATGTATATCCAAGGTTTAAGCTTAAGGTTTTCAATTGCTTCTCTAATAAATACTATAGAACTCTCACCTCTCTAGGTTTGATGTGTAATAACTTGGAATGGAGAATAATATCTATTTCTGGAGTGGATCTTCTTGTTATAATTTCACATGTTGATATAGAATGAATACCATGAGGTTTCATGGTAAGATCATGGATTAGTTTTTAGGACATGGAGAAGATAAGTGAAGGATGGTTTCTCCATTTTATTGTTACTTGGTTTGTAACTAAACAGATGTTCTTATGTTATGGCAATGATTACCATATTATGATCTGTTATGAGATCAAGCAATTGAGCATTGATTAAAGTGTTGTTGTGTTGAATATTAATTCCATTTGATCTAATCCTTTAGATCAAATCATCTCTACCCAAAACAAGGTTTTAACAAAGTCACATTGAGGTTTATAGCGCTTGACTTGATGAGCTACTTCAATTCCACCAAGGTCAAGTGAAACTTCGATCATCGTGGACTGTTTTACTTTAAAGCGCGAAAATTCCCCAGATTTTCTATGCATGAATTCAATGCACACATCTGTTTTCCTCTATTTTTGTAACCCCATTACCTGGGATATTACAATATCTCAAGGTCTTAAGCAACAAATTGAAACTTTTGAACTAGATAAAGTTAAGGACATTGAAACTATTGAAAGGGCTCAATTATTGGCCCAAGATCTCGATGCTTCAAAGAAGGAGCTTGAAGTTGCTCATGCTTCTCTCACTAGGGATCTTGACCATCTTGAAAGAGCTAACAAGCTTGCTAAGGATGAGCTCAAAAAACCTGGAGAGAACCATGACCTACTTCAAGAAACCTACAAAAAGTCTCTTGGATCAGTGAATGATCCCATTACTACTAAAAAGGTTGCTGGTTCCTCCACCTCATTTACTCATGAGCATGCTAAACTTGTAGAGGAACATGTTCGTTTACAAGAGGAATTATCTTTGCATGTTGAGACCAATGCATATCTTGAATCTTTGGTGACCAAATATGGTCTCAACTATCATCCTAATAAATCGTCTTGTGAGCAAGCAACTATCCTTGAGGAAAATGTTAGGTTAAGAAAAGAACTTGCCAAGTTCACCACCGCCAATAATAAGATGGGATTGGATGACCTCTTGAGTAAGCAAAGGTCAAACAATCAAAAGTTTGGACTTGGGTATGCTTCCAAGCCCTACAAGAAGAACAACTACAAGAAGGAGAAACCCGCTCAAGAGAAGAACAAGAAGGTCACTAATGTTGGCAAAGCCTCAAAAGGCAAAGCCACTAGTGGTGACCGCACGGGACCTAACAATCACTATGATTTATTTGTTGATTATTATGGTGATGTTTATGCTAGATATGTTGGCCCTCGTAATGGCTATGCTTATAGAGGGTACTCAATTGGGGTACCAAAAGATCTTGTTGCCATTACAAAGGAACCCATTAATCGATGGGTTCCTAAAACCTCTACTTGATTTTGTAGGGGTATTCCTCCGGTGGTCCAAAATGGGTGTTTGATAGTGGATGCACCAATCATATGACCGGAGGAAGAGGTGTGCTTGACCAATTCATTGAGGATATTAACAAGAAGTCAAGCATCACCTTTGGAGACAATTCAAAGGGAAAGGTACTTGGGTATGGCAAGGTGTCAATCTCTAAGGACTTGTGCCTTGAGACGGTCATGCTTGTTGAATCCCTTGGCTATAACTTGCTTTCTATATATCACCTTGCAGTATGCCGATTATAATTCATATTTTACCAAGTATTGTGTGAAAGTCTTTAGGACTGATAACCTCAAGTTGGTCCTTGCTTGGATATGTGGAGAACAACCTTTATGTGGTTGACCTCTCAAAAGAGAGCCCCTCTCCCTCCACATTTCTAATGGCGACCAAACATGACGAAGGTTGGGTATGGCATCACCGCCTTGGTCATGTCAATATGAGAAATCTTAAACAACTCCTAAAGGGTGAACACATTGTTGGACTAACCGGCATTTCTTTTGAGAAAGATCGTGTATGCAGTGCATGTGTAGCCGGAAAGAAACTCAAGAAGGGACATCCTATCAAGAGCATCGTCACCACGTCTAGGCCTTTGGAACTCCTTCACTTGGATCTCCTTCACTTGGATCTCTTTGGGCCATCACATTATGATACTCTTGGTGGGAGCAAGTACGGACTTGTCATTGTTGATGATTACTCAAGATACTCTTGGGTCTTTCTCCTTAAGTCTAAGGATGCAGGGCCGGTCCTGACATTTTGGGGGCCCGGGGAAAACCTAAAAGCTAGGGCCTATAAGTCTAGAAAAACTTTATGTGTATGCCAATCAAAAATCTCGAAAAGGTGGATGATCCTTAATCTCTGCACAGTCATATATTGTTGGTTATTACTCAACAATGTGAAGCAATTGTGTTCTTTGTCGAACAAATCGCTAACTAGATTTTTTTGGCCATCCAAAATGGACTGTCTCACGATAGTATCTTCACAAATCCTACACAAAACATATGACGAGAGACCATCGAGCCGGACCCGGTGATGCCGCGACTGGCTGCGGTGGAGGTGGCAATGATGGGCCGGAGTTCGGTGAGGAAGAAATTTAGCATTGGGGGTGCGAGGTGAGGGGTTGCCGATGTAGGAGAAAAAGGGGCATGACTTAAAGAGTTGGATGTGGGTGTCGGTGGGGGCAAAGGATGAGCTTGGGTCAAGGTGTTGTGACAAGACGTTGCGGCAGTTCACTGATGACGGGCGGGGTAGGCAGGGTTTTGCTAGTGGTAGTTTCAGGGCCTACGCTGCTTGCCGGATCGAGGGACTAAAAATTAGGCTAATTATCAATCAGCTTACATTAGACGGAGAAGATTCTTCCTAACTACGGCTTGAAGTGTGCTATGTCTATCAACGAGAATAAAAAATGATCGATTGTATGCTGCATTTTTCCTTTTAAAAACTATACTCTGTACATCCCATTGCTTTTAATCAATCAGCCCGTCCATCTTAATCTATTCATCTAAGGTAAGCCCAGGCTAAAGAAATAAAATAAAACCCAAACTAACTAATAGAAATAGGCCTTGATTCTATAGTTCACAAGAGGAAAAAGCATAACGCTTCGTCCCTGTTGCTCAGAACTGTGCGTGAGAAGAAGAACTCGCGACCCCTTGATTCCGAGGGCCCGGGGCGCCCGCCCTGCCTGCCCCCTCGTGGCCGGCCCCGTAAGGATGAGACTCATAGAGAGTTCATCATCTTCGCCAAGAAGGCTCAACGTATGTATGAATCTGAGATCAAGGCGATAAGGACCGACAATGGCACCGAGTTCAAGAACTACACCATGCAAGAGTTTGTTGATGATGAGGGCATCAAGCATGAGTTTTCAGCTCCATACACCCCTTAACAAAATGGTGTTGTTGAAAGGAAGAACCGGGCCATTATTGAGATGGCAAGAACTATGTTGAGTGAATTCAACTCACCCCATAACTTTTGGGGAGAAGCCATCTCTACGGCTGTCCACTACTCCAACCGGCTCTTCTTCGCCCCTGCATAATAAAACTCCATATGAGCTTCTTACGGGTAACAAGCCCAATGTCATGTACATTCGTGTCTTTGGATGCAAATGCCTTGTTAAGAACAATAAAGGGAAGCTCGGTAAATTCGAAACTAGAACTGTAGAGGGTACATTTGTTGGTTATGCGGAGAACTCTCACGCCTATAGATAGTACAACAAGTCCACTGGGACTATTGAAGTATCTTGTGACGTGGTGTTCTTGGAGGATAATGGCTCCCAAGTGGAGCAAGTTGTTCCATGTGTTGCAGGTAATGATGATGATCCATCTAGTGCCATCAAGCTTATGGGCATTGGACACATCCGGCCCACAGAAGTTCATAATGATGATCAAGATGATGGAATAGAAGTATCAAGCTCAGCCCAAGTAGAGCCTAGCTCAACTCAAGCTGAGCCATCAAGTGCAACTCAAGACTTATCCTCTACTCAAGATGAGCCACATTCCGAAGAACAAGAAGAAAGCCCTCAACCCACTGAGCAAGATCATGATGATGATCAAGAAACACCCTCAACTCATGTTCAAGCTCAAGTTGTCCCTCATGATCAAGTATTAGAAAGAGATGAATTTGTTGATCATGAAGGAACCATTCGGAAGATCAAGGATGCTACAAGGGAAAGTGACATGAAAGTAGATCAAGTCCTTGGTAGCATCTCAAAAGGAGTGGTAACTCGTAGACACCATGCATTACTTATCACTTATTGTCAACACCATGCTTTTGTGTCTAGTTTTGAGCCACTCAAGATACATGAAGCCTTGGTTGATCCGGATTGGGTAATGGCCATGCAAGAAGAATTGGAGTGTTTCACTCGTAATGAAGTATGGTCTCTAGTTGAGAGACCCAAGGATCATCACATCAATATTATTGGGACCAAATGGGTATTCAAGAACAAGCAAGATGAGAATGGCATTGTCATAAGAAACAAAGCAAGGTTAGTGGCACAAGGGTTTGCCCAAATAGAAGGTATGGATTTCGAGGATACCTTTGCGCCGGTAGCCCATCTTGAAGCTATTCATCTTTGTCTTGTATTTGCATCTTTCCACAATTTTAAACTATATCAAATGGATGTGAAAAGTGCATTTTTGAATGGTCCACTAAAAGAAATCGCATATGTGGCTCAACCCCCGGGTTTTGAAGACCCATGCCGACCTAACCATGTGTACCTACTCCATAAGGCACTCTACGGTCTCAAGCAAGCTCCACGTGCTTGGTATGAGTTCCTTAGGGATTTCTTACTACATGATGGGTTTTGCATGGGTACGGTCAATTCCACCCTTTTCACCAAGCGGGTTAAAGGGGGTGGCTTATTTATATGTCAAATATATGTTTATGATATTATCTTTGGTGGAACTAACCCCAATCATAACAAAGCTTTTGAGCTATTGATGACTAGGAAATTTGAGATGTCCATGATGGGAGAGTTGAAGTTCTTTCTAGGCTTCCAAGTGAGGCAACTTGCAAAACGCACCTTCATCTCTCAAGAGAAGTATGTGAAGGACATGCTCAAGAAGTTCAACATGACCAATGCAAGCCCAATGAAGACACCCATGCCCGTAAAGGGGCAACTTGGCTGATGTGATGGTGAGAAGGATGTGATATAAAGGTATACCGTTCCATGATAGGATCCTTTCTCTACCTTTGCGCTTCTAGGCCGGATATCATGCTAAGTGTAGGGATGTGTGCTCATTTTCAATCTGCTCCTAAAGAGAGCCATTTGATGGCGGTCAAACGGATTCTAAGATACCTTGTTCTTACTCCTACTCGGGCTGTGGTATCCAAAGGGGTCAACCTTTGAAGTCATTGGCTATTCGGATTCCGATTGGGCCGGTGATAAGGTTGACCGGAAGTCTACCTCTGGGGCTTGCCAATTTATTGGCCGGTCATTGGTGAGTTGGTCATCCAAGAAACAAAACTCCACCGCTTTATCCACCGCCGAAGCCGAATACATATCTGCGGCATCTTGTTTCACTCAGTTGTTATGGATGAAGCAAACCTTGAAAGACTATGGTGTGTCTCTTGGTACAGTGCCTCTTCTATGTGACAACGAAAGTGCAATAAAGATCGCCAATAACGCGGTTCAACATTGTCGCACCAAACACATTGACATTCGCCATCACTTCCTACGTGACCATGTTGCTAATAAGGACATTGATCTCACTCATGTGGGGACAGCGTACCAATTGGCGGATATTTTCACTAAGCCTTTGGATGAAGCCCGGTTTGTGAACTTGAGAGGAGAACTTGGTATTCTTGATCCTAAAAACTTAGACTGAATAACTTCTTGCACTATATTCTTGCATTTATCTGGTTGTCTAGCTTAGAGGAGCAACACATATGGGGATAGTCATCTTACCATGTCTTGGTATGATGCATACCTATGGGTGCAACATAAATAGACCTAATGTCATTATATGGACCCAAGCATGTCTCTTCGAGGTCTCATGACATTTGCGCTTTAACATAGGGGGAGTAATCCCCCGCCCCTCATTAAGCCTCAATTACAAATTGATTTGACTATATAAGGCTAAATGATCTTATTGCAAGAACTATTTCAAAATGATCTGTGATTCTTGATATATAGTTCGAATCATGCCCATTGTTGTTGTTACATCTTGTTTGGATTTTCACTCCAATGGGTATGCCTAGAAAACCTTGTGTTTCCTACCCCATGTCTATGCTCATCTCATCATACATCTATCTATCTCTATGTACATGTCATCTTCTCGAGCATACACACACAATTGCACAAAGAATAGGGAAAAACGAGGCAAAACAAGGTAAAGCAGTATTGGCCGGTCTCTGGCCCGGTCGGACCGGCCTCTGCGCCGGGCCACCCGGCCCCAGGCCCGGTCAACCGGGAGGCGCGCCGGTCGTGTGACTAAATTAAGTGGGGAGGAGGTTACCCCTTGGTGGTCTTCTTCCTCACTTCCCCCTTCCACCATAGACTCCATGAGCGCCGCCCCTTCATCTCCACCTCTCCCTAGTCCTTTCCCACCACTAAAATTCTCTCAAACTTCACCCCACCATAGATCGGGCACATTGGATCATCTCCACCAAGGGATTTGGTCTCTTTCAAGCCACACTTGGAGATCTTGAGGATTTGGCCCTCAAGCCTTCTCTTGTTGTTCTCTTTGTTCCTTTGAGCAAGGAGGACCATGTCTTCGGGTAAATTCCCTCTTCCATTCCCTCTCCTTCTCTTTTCCTCACACATTTCATATCTTTGAGGAAATTTGAGAAAAAATTTAGGGTTAGGGTTAGGGTTTGTAAGTCCTCATGCCATTAGAGTGTCTCACACCACTATGCACATGTTCCACTCTACAATGTTATAGTATATGTTCAAGTTTATGAGTTTTTGCATGATTTTGTGATTGAATTTCTGGGCAAACCTAACAAATCAATAGCACCCGGCCCCAGGCCCGGTCAACCGGTCGGTCGGGCGCCTGGTCGACCGGATGGCAGACCGGCCCGTCCGGTTGAACCGGACCATACGCCGGGTAGCCCAGTTCTTCACACAATCCCGTCAAAACACTTGAATATATGCTATACTCTTTGGCCTCTTTTATTTCTGATGCCATGTACACTTATCCCACTGCTATCCTCGCTCTATTTTCTCATTCACAGGTGGTTCAAGTGATGATGGTAGTGGCACTGTTTCCAAGAGAGGTAGGCATGAGAGGCCTCCAGGGTGCCGTACTAGCTCTCGCATTCCTTCTAGAGCACCTCAGAATACTGGTCCAGGTAGTTCAGCTGGCGGTAGAAGCAAGACATTTGCCAAGAGAAAGAAAGACAAGCATGCAGCTCAAGATGATGATCTTATTGAGCGAGTACCACAATTCAATGTGGGCGCAGCACATCTTGCTGATTGGAGAAGAGTTAGAGAGGCAAATCCGTATCGGTTCGAGGAACGAACCTACACTGGTGGGGACAGGTTATTCTGGACCAACACTCAAGCGAGCATATGGGAAGACTTCTACAACTCTAGAGAGTGTATGAAGAATGGCGTCATTGTTATGCCAAAGGCCATCAACAAGGAAGTGCTTACCATGCATGAAGCCACCAAGTACCGCTTTGTGGTTGATACCTTGAAGGGTATGGGGCTGTATGATCTTGTGTGCTTGAAGCCCGGTGATGAAAAGAGAGCTGGGCACTATTGTCCAATTCTTGTCCGTCAATTCCATTGCACTGTGTTCTTTCATGATGATCCCGATCGCACTATGACCTGGATGACTGGTAAAGAGAAGTACACTTGCAACTATCTTGACTTCTGTGAAGCCATGGGATTTGGTGGTGGCCGTGCTCGTGGATTTAAGATTCACTCTCAAGATAAGTTCACTCATGGAGACATTGCTTTCTGCTATCCTTCAGAACCGACAGCTGGTCCTCCCACTCTCTCTGGGATGTATTATTCCTATTTTGTGCTTGCCAAGCTATTCCGTGAGAAATTTCATCAGCAAGTCAGGAGACTCAAGTGAATGTCGTGCCTACCACCTTAACCTGATGTACTATTGCCGTCCTGAGAACATTAGGACAATTGATGGTTGTGACCTCATCTACTGTGAACTGAGGCGTTCTATTTGGGATCGCATGACTCCAAACTATGCTCAGTACATTCAGCAGCTCATCAATAAGGTGGTGCCTTCTCCCCACAACAAGAAAGTTCAACTGGTCAAGATAGATCCATTCAAGTTTCCTACTCAGGACAATAGACCGGAAATCCCAGCCATGATGCCTTCTGAGCGCCGTCCCAAGAAAAGGCATGACCCTACAGCTAGCTCCAGCTGCTCTAGGCGCCCCAAGCGCGGTGCTTCTCGCTTCTTGACCAGCCTGTGGCAGATGTGCAGGAATACCAATGATGTTGCTCATCAAAGTCTTGACTTGAACCAGGAGACCAGGAGGCGCCAAAATGAGTTCATGGCTGCAAGAAATCACCTGTTCCTCCTCCTGGACCTGAGATGGAGCCTGTGATTGCACCAACTTGGGAGATGCCTCCCATTGATGATGAGATGCTCCAGAACTTTGATTTATCCATGTATGATCATGGTGGTCTTCCCCCTAGATTTGCTCAGGACCCTGATATTGCTGGATATAGAGAAGCTGATGATGAAGACAATGAAGAGTATGACGATGAGGATGCCGAGGTTGATGATGACGAGGAAGATGATGATGATGGCTCTCCACCCGTTGGGACAGAGTTCTACTGATGGGAAAGCTAGCATCCCTACCCTTTTCTTCGCCTTTTTGGTGTTCCAATGCCAAAGGGGGAGAAGAGAGTATATTCTAGGATCACGGGGTCCCTTGGTTGCACAAGCCATGATTGATACTTTATTTGCTTCTTATTTGGCCTGTGCTTATTTGCTTGCTTTTTCAAGAACCATTTGCTACTTTGAATAATTTGTGTATGGACAAGTACTTGTATGCTTAATCTCTATATTAGGATGATTATGCTTTATGCTTATATATCTTGATATACACATGTCCATACCATGCTTGTTTCCTAAAAGATATTGGGGGAGCTTCTCATATTCCACAAATGGTGCACTTTGCATTCAAACGCAATTTCTCCAAGTGCACTCATTATGGGGGAGCTATCTTAATATCTTATATGGAATCAAGGTTTAAAGCTTATCATAATATCTATATGTGACCCTAGCTCAGTTTGTCATCGTATACCAAAAAGGGGGAGATTGTAAGGGTAGTTTACCCTTATCCATTATTTTGGTAACAATGACACCGTGCTAGAGTATTTGGCCTAATACATGTCTATGAGGTTAATCCCAGGTATTAGCCAAAGAGGCATAAATGGTGTATCAATGGAACAAGAAGGTAAAGGGAGACCCTCCCCCCACTTCGAAAACAATCAAGAAGGGATCTTCAGCACCTGGCCGGCCATAGGCCCGGTCAGACAGGCCCTGGCACCGGCCAGCCCGGCGCCGACCGGCCCCTAGACTGGTGCCAACCGGGGGATGTACTATAAGTCACGAGCCCTCCCGGTCATGGCCCGGTCGCTGGCCTGGCTTGGACCGGCCTGGTCCGGTCGGAGTCCGGTCCGACCGGGTTGTGGGCCGGCGCCCGGCGCCAACCGACTACTACGCCGATGACATCCGGAGGCATTACTTCACGACAATGTCCTGCCCCGGTCAAGGCTCGGTCCCGGCTCCGGTTTAGACCAGATGGCCCGGTCCCCGGCCCGGTCTCACCGGTCCCTCGCGCCGGCCGGCTCGATCCCAGGCCCGGTTGACCGGGTTCCTCGAAGAAGTTGCTGAGGTGGCAAGTCATCAACGGCCATATTTCAAGTGACACTATATATACCCCTTATCCTACCTCTGAAGGGTTAGGCACTACACTACAAGCTGTTCTTGAGATCTCTCTCTCATACTCCATTGTTAGAAACACCAAATGAAGGAGATATGCCCTAGAGGCAATAATAAAGTGGTTATTATTTATATCTTTATGTTTATGATAAATGTTTATATATCATGCTATAATTGTATTAACCGAAACATTAGTACATGTGTGATATGTAGACAACAAAGAAGTCCCTAGTATGCCTCTTAACTAGCTTGTTGATTAATGGATGATTAGTTTCATAATCATGAACATTGGATGTTATTAATAACAAGGTTATATCATTATATGAATGATGTAATGGACACACCCAATTAAGCGTAGCATAAGATCTCGTCATTAAGTTATTTGCTATAAGCTTTCGATACATAGTTACCTAGTCCTTATGACCATGAGATCATGTAAATCACTTATACCGGAAAGGTACTTTGATTACATCAAACGCCACTTGCGTAAATGGGTGGTTATAAAGGTGGGATTAAGTATCCGGAAAGTATGAGTTGAGGCATATGGATCAACGAGTGGGATTTGTCCATCCCGATGACGGATAGATATACTCTGGGCCCTCTCGGTGGAATGTCGCCTAATGTCTTGTAAGCATATGAATGAGTTCATAAGAGACCACATACCACGGTACGAGTAAAGAGTACTTGTCAGGAGACGAGGTTGAACAAGGTATAGAGTGATACCGAAGATCAAACCTCGGACAAGTAAAATATCGCGTGACAAAGGGAATTAGTATTGTATGTGAATGGTTCATTCGATCACTAAAGTCATCGTTGAATATGTGGGAGCCATTATGGATCTCCAGATCCCGCTATTGGTTATTGGTCGGAGTGAGTACTCAACCATGTCCTCATAGTTCACGAACCGTAGGGTGACACACTTAAAGTTGGATGTTGAAATGGTAGAACTTGAATATGGAATGGAGTTCGAATATTTGTTCGGAGTCCCGGATGAGATCCCGGACATCACGAGGAGTTCCGGAATGGTCCGGAGAATAAGATTCATATATAGGAAGTCATATTCCAAGTTTGGAAATGATCCGGTGCATTTATGGCAGGTTCTAGAAGGTTCTAGAAAAGTCCGGAAGAAACGCACTATGGAAAGTGGAGTCCGGAAGGACTCCACAAGCTTGACCAGCCAAACCCTAAAGGAGGAGTCCCGGGTGGGCTCCACCTAGAGGTGGCCGGCCACCCCACCTCAAGGAAAGGTGGGAGTCCCACCTTGAGTGGGACTCCCTCCTTGAGTAGGTTTCCCACATATGGGAGGTTTTAGTGTTGGGGTCTTATTCGAAGACTTGGACTAGAACTCTTGGGGCTTCCACCTATATAATGAGGAGGAGAGGGAGGGGGCAGCCACTCTTTGGCTCAGCCTTGGCCGCACCCCTTAGAGGGCCGGCGCCCAACCCCCCCTATCTCCCCAAACCCTAGCGGTCTCTCTCCTCCACCACATCCCGCACGCTTAAGCGAAGCTCCGCCGGATTTCTCCACCACCACCGAAACCACGCCGTCGTGCTGTCGGATTCAAGAGGAGCTACTACTTCCGCTGCCCGCTGGAACGGGGAGGTGGACGTCGTCTTCATCAACAACCGAACGTGTGACCGAGTACGGAGGTGCTGCCCGTTCGTGGCGCCGGAACCGATCGTGATCAAGATCTTCTACGCGCTTTTGCAAGCGGCAAGTGAACGTCTACCGCAGCAACAAGAGCCTCATCTTGTAGGCTTTGGAATCTCTTCAAGGGTGAGACTCGATACCCCGTCGTTGCTACCGTCTTCTAGATTGCATCTTGGCTTGGATTGCGTGTTCGCGGTAGGAAAATTTTTGTTTTCTATGCAACGTTATCCTACAGTGGTATCAGAGCCGTGTCTATGCATAGATGGTTGCACGAGTAGAACACAATAGTTTTGTGGGCGTTGATGCTCTTGTTATCTTTAGTTTGAGTACTTTGCATCTTTGCGGTATAGTGGGATGAAGCGGCTCGGACTAACTTTACATGACCGCGTTCATGAGACTTGTTCCTCGTTCGACATGCAACTTGTATTGCATAAGAGGCTTTGCGGGTGTCTCGTCTCTCCTACTATAGTAAAGATTCAATTTACTCTTCTATTGACAACATTAGTATCAACGTTGTGGTTCATGTTCGTAGGTAGATTAGATCTATATCGAAAACCCTAAACCACGTAAAATATGCAAACCAAATTAGAGAGCGTCTAACTTGTTTTTGCAGGGTTTGGTGATGTGATATGGCCATAATGTGATGATGAATATGTATGAGATGATCATTATTGTATTGTGGCAACCGGCAGGAGCCTTATGGTTGTCTTTAATTTTCATGTTGAGTAGTATTTCAAAGTAGTTGTAATAGTTGCTACATGAGGTGAACAACCATGAAGCCGGCGCCATGAACCTTGACGCTACGACGACGATGATGGAGATCATGCCCGTTGATGATGGAGATCATGTCCGTGCTTTGGAGATGAAGATCAAAGGCGCAAAGACAAAAGGGCCATATCATATCACATATGAATTGCATGTGATGTTAATCCTTTTATGCATCTTATTTTGCTTAGAACGCGACGGTAGCATTATAAGATGATCCCTCACATTAATATCAAGATAATAAAGTGTTCTCCCTCGTATGCACCGTTGTAACAGTTCGTCGTTTCAAAGCATCTCGTGATGATCGGATGTGATAGATTCAACGATTCACATACAACGGGTGTAAGCCATGTTGCACACGCGGAATACTTGGGTTTGCTTGACGAGCCTAGCATGTACAGACATGGCCTCGGGACAACGGAAACCGAAAGGTTGAACACGAGTCATATGGATGATATGATCAACATGTTGATGTTCACCATTGAAGCTACATCATCTCACGTGATGATCGGTTTTTGGTGTAGTGAATTTGGATCGTGTACCACTTAACAACTATGAGGGATGTTGTATTAAGTGGGAGTTCATTAGTAATTAGATTAAAACATGAACTAATTATCATAAACATAGTCTGAGTAGTATTTTGAATTAAATTTGTAGTATTGGCATCCGTTTACTACTATGCGCTAGTCTTGTTATTGAGATAGAAATACTGTTAAAATCTGACTAGAAACTTTACGGATTGGTACCGTATTGTTAATGAATCAAGAAATGATTAAGTCCTATTGCAAACTTTTAGTGAAACTCACTTTGTTGATTCAGAGAGCTATGGTTTCAATTAGTACCTAAAGTTATCTTGTCTCCGTGAAACTTGAAGTTCAAATCTGTTTGAAAAGTAAGGAGCTGAAAATTTAGTTTTCAGAAATAATCAAGGTACGAGATATATGTGATATCTAAGACCTTATTGCAAGATGATAGAATATAAATTTGGTGAGACTACATAAACTCACAAGTTTTATGGGAATGTACGAAGGTTGAAGACGCAAGGCGTCCCAATCCTCCAACTATTGGGGCACTAACGATATTCGCATATCCATGAAGTGACCATCCTTAATATGCACCGTTGCTAAGACTCGTAGTTTCGAAGCATCACGTGATGATCGGGTGTGATAGATTCTACGTGTGCATACAACGGGTGCAAGCCAGATTTGCACATGCAAATACTAAGGTTAAACTTTATGAGCCTAGCATGTACAGACATGGTCTCAAAAAGTTGTCATGAATTGATGGATAAAATTATGAGTGAAATTGTTCATCATAGTTACTAATATGTGAAATCTAGAACACTTATCATATGATGATCAACTTCAAAGTAAGAACCTCAAGGTTATTGGTATTTGACCAACAAACCTAGAAGTTGTTGATGTTGAAGTGTTTTTCTGAATAATGAGGAAAGCTAAAAGAGAAACCGCAAAAGATATTCGGCAAAAAGATAAGAAAAGACTAGAAAGTCTAGCTCGGGTGTATATAAATGATATACATGTTATGGTTGTATTCCTAGTTAAGTCACACAATGAAATTCTTGGGTATTAGTACTATATTGGTTGGTATGAAGTGTCATACAAAACAACGCAATACAAGAATACAATGGCCTAAGTGACTCGACAAGGAATATGATAAGAATGCACGCACTGGAACAAAATAAAGTGTTATCATGTTCGTCGTTGGCATTCTATCTAGCCCTTAGAATTTATAATAAAGAACTTAATAATTGTTATTTTGCTCTGGTCAAATGAAAACAATGAGTTGTTCAAATTATGACATTACTCCATATACGATGGATAAGTTATTATAAATCTTAATGGTGAAACACACATACATAACGCTGACGCTAAAATGCCATAAGGCAAATGATTTGAATTCCACTTATTTGTGGAACCGCCATTTAGGTCATGTTAGAAAGGATCGCATGAAGGAACTCCATGCAAATGGAATTTTGGAGTCATTCGTTTTTTGAATCGTTTGGCGCTTGCAAATCTTTTCTAAAGAGAATGACTGAAATACCGTTCATAGGCCAAGAGTTGAACGGGCAACTAACTTAGTGAAAAATACATTATGATGTATGTAGTTCACTGGGCATAGGTTGTGCGGGAGATTCTGCTACTTCATGAAAACTTTCAAACAATGAATTGAGTATATATGTGGATATATTCAATAAGGAAAAGTTTGAAACATTTGGATAGGATTCAAATAAATTTCAGAATGAAGTGGAAATCATCGTAATAGAAAAGTCAAATATCTATGATTGGATCATGGTGGAAATATTTGAATTACAAGTTTTAGCGAACATCTAAGAGAGTTATGAAATTGTTCTACAACTCACGTTTCTTGGAGTATCATAGTGATGAAGAAGTATCCAAGAGATGTATCCAATAATTGTTGGGTCAATGATGAGATAAAATATTGATGTCATTATATTTTTGTGGATTATGCTTTAGTGACTACCGCTTTTACACTCGAATAGAGCATCATCATGATCCGATGAGATGACACCATACAAGTTATGGCATGGGTATAAACCCTAATAGTCCTTTCTTTAAATTTTGGTCTAAGAGATTACAACCAAAATCGGATGAATGTCTTTGTTGGTTATCCCAGAGATTTAATTGGGAATTCTTCCCACGAGACAAAAGACAAAAGTGTTTGTCAATGTTTCTATTTCCGAGAAATTGTTTCTAGTGAAGTATTTGAGTGGGAGGACAATATAATTTGATAAGGTTTATGAACCTGAGCATAATGATCAGAGTAGCGCAGCATCGGAATTGGTTTCGGAAGCGGCCATAACGATCATGGCTCCCATGACTACAAAGTGTTTTAGCCATGGAGATCGAAGTACATATTGAACCTTGTAGGTATGGTTTACTTTGTGAGCAAATAAATGATTTGTGGACAAAGAATTGATTTTGTACAATGATAAACCAACTACAAACAAAGAAGTTATGATGGGCCCTGACTCCGTTAAAATGGCTATACGCCATGAAATCCAAGATAGATAAATACTTTTTGAAAGTAAATGGATCTATATAATTGATGGACTTGGATGAAATATCCTTGAAGAAGCTCGACTTGTCGAAAAGTTGTTTACGACAAAGTTCAAAGAGTTGACTACGATAAGATTAGATCTTCCGTAGCAATGCTTATAGTCTATGAGGATTATTCTAGTAATCGCTACATATTTCTTTTATGAGATATGCTAGTAGGATGGCAAAATACATTACTTAATAGAAGTGTGTAGTAAAGGTGTATACAAGATAAAACCAAGAGTTTTGCTGGTCCGTGGAATACTAGATAGGTATACAAACTTCAATTGGATGAAGTGAGTATCACGGAGTTGGAATCTTCACCAGATGAAATAGTCAAAGATTTTTTGATTTCATCAGAGACGATGAAGAGGCTTGCATTTGCAAGAAATTAAGTGGGAGCGCTAAGACACATTTATAATACTTTATGTAGGTGACATATAGTTGGTTATAAATATGTAATTATATACTTGATTAAAAAGGTTTCATTGAGAATTAACTTCAATGAAAGAATATGGACTGAAACAAATTTAGTGTCAAGATCTATGAAGATAGACTGAAACACATAAAAAAGTTTAAGTCAAAGTACATATGATGGATATTGAAGTAGTTCAATATAGAAATATTAAGAAAATGTTCTTGTCATGTGAAGGTCTAACAAGACTTGAGTGTATCTGACACTCAATGAGTAAAAACACATGAGTGATTATAGATCACGAATAATATGTACACAATCAGATATCATGTGCTATAAAGTGTTATGAGCATATACCAGAATGATTCATATGATGATCATTGGACAACAGTAAGAATGTCCTTGAGTACTTTAGAAGAACTAAGGATATATATATATATATATATAAATTTTTGTATGAAGAAATGACAAACAAATCGTTGTAAGGTGTTACACCGATATTGGTTTTGTCACATATAAAATATAATTTCAATCTCAAATTAGACTAAGTGTTGTTTAAAAGGTAGCAAAATGAGCTAGAAGTTGTCTATGCTAGATTAAGAAGAGTTCTAAATATTATGACGGATTCTACAAAAGAAGGCAGAATATGTCATTGTTTTGACAATGACAAAGGATGTTAAAGTCAAGAGGTTCTTTGAGAACTTGGTGTAGTTCAGACGAGTCGAACTTTGAAGCTATATTGTGTGTGACAATATTAGTGACATATTTCAGACCGCGGAATTAAGGTTCCACCAGAAGATCAAACATATTTAATGCCGACTCATTTGGAAATGAGTGATGCGTTGAGCAAATGAATTACAAAATACATCCGGTTCTGAGCATGTCAGATCCGTTGACTAAAACCTCTCTCGTGAGCGAAACATGATAAAGCACCAGAAGGACAAGGTGTTATATCTTTACAAATGTAAACTAGATTATTGACTCTAGTGCAAGTGGGAGATCTGAAGGAGATATGCCCTAGAGGCAATAATAAAGTGGTTATTATTTATATCTTTATGTTTATGATAAATGTTTATATATCATGCTATAATTGTATTAACCGAAACATTAGTACATGTGTGATATGTAGACAACAAAGAAGTCCCTAGTATGCCTCTTAACTAGCTTGTTGATTAATGGATGATTAGTTTCATAATCATGAACATTGGATGTTATTAATAACAAGGTTATATCATTATATGAATGATGTAATGGACACACCCAATTAAGCGTAGCATAAGATCTCGTCATTAAGTTATTTGCTATAAGCTTTCGATACATAGTTACCTAGTCCTTATGACCATGAGATCATGTAAATCACTTATACCGGAAAGGTACTTTGATTACATCAAACGCCACTGCGTAAATGGGTGGTTATAAAGGTGGGATTAAGTATCCGGAAAGTATGAGTTGAGGCATATGGATCAATAGTGGGATTTGTCCATCCCGATGATGGATAGATATACTCTGGGCCCTCTCGGTGGAATGTCGTCTAATGTCTTGCAAGCATATGAATGAGTTCATAAGAGACCACATACCACGGTACGAGTAAAGAGTACTTGTCAGGAGACGAGGTTGAACAAGGTATAGAGTGATACCGAAGATCAAACCTCGGACAAGTAAAATATCGCGTGACAAAGGGAATTGGTATTGTATGTGAATGGTTCATTCGATCACTAAAGTCATCGTTGAATATGTGGGAGCCATTATGGATCTCCGGATCCCGCTATTGGTTATTGGTCGGAGTGAGTACTCAACCATGTCCTCATAGTTCACGAACCGTAGGGTGACACACTTAAAGTTGGATGTTGAAATGGTAGAACTTGAATATGGAATGGAGTTCGAATATTTGTTCGGAGTCCCGGATGAGATCCCGGACATCACGAGGAGTTCGGAATGGTCCGGAGAATAAGATTCATATATAGGAAGTCATATTCCAAGTTTGGAAATGATCCGGTGCATTTATGGCAGGTTCTAGAAGGTTCTAGAAAAGTCCGGAAGAAACACACTATGGAAAGTGGAGTCCCGGAAGGACTCCACAAGCTTGACCAGCCAAACCCTAAAGGAGGAGTCCCAGGTGGGCTCCACCTAGAGGTGGCCGGCCACCCCACCTCAAGGAAAGGTGGGAGTCCCACCTTGAGTGGGACTCCCTCCTTGAGTAGGTTTCCCACATATGGGAGGTTTTAGTGTTGGGGTCTTATTCGAAGACTTGGACTAGAACTCTTGGGGCTTCCACCTATATAATGAGGAGGAGAGGGAGGGGGCAGCCACTCTTTGGCTCAGCCTTGGCCGCACCCCTTAGAGGGCCGGCGCCCAACCCCCCTCTCTCCCCAAACCCTAGCGGTCTCTCTCCTCCACCACATCCCGCACGCTTAAGCGAAGCTCCGCCGGATTTCTCCACCACCACCGACACCACGCCGTCGTGCTGTCGGATTCAAGAGGAGCTACTACTTCCGCTGCCCGCTGGAACGGGGAGGTGGACGTCGTCTTCATCAACAACCGAACGTGTGACCGAGTACGGAGGTGCTGCCCGTTCGTGGCGCCGGAACCGATCGTGATCAAGATCTTCTACGCGCTTTTGCAAGCGGCAAGTGAACGTCTACCGCAGCAACAAGAGCCTCATCTTGTAGGCTTTGGAATCTCTTCAAGGGTGAGACTCGATACCCCCTCGTTGCTACCGTCTTCTAGATTGCATCTTGGCTTGGATTGCGTGTTCGCGGTAGGAAATTTTTTGTTTTCTATGCAACGTTATCCTACACCAAAAGCCTCAGATCTCTCTCCTCCTCCACCCAAACTCAAATCCCTCCGGGGAAACGATTTAGGAGGACCCGATCTACCGTTCTACCAAGCCAAATCTTGTTCCCCCATTGTATTCATCAATATAATTGCTCTCTAGGGTTCCTTAGAAACCCTAGGTGGGCAAAAGATGTCCGGAAGCATCCGGGCTGTGGATTTGCTCCTGACAAGATTGTGAAGGTTTGGAGGCTACCTCAAAGTCTACCACACGTGAGTGAGCTATTCCTTCGTGGGATAGGCTCCGGAGAATAGGGTGAGCCTTCGTGGCGTTGGGGAATCCTTCGTGGGACCTCCACCCCTCCAAACGTGACGTACCTTCTTGCAAAGGAAGGGAACACGGGAGTAAACCCTCGTCTCTGTGTGCTATCGGTTATCTCTAACCGAACTCCTTACTTGTGATATAATTGCATGTGAGAGCCTTCGTGCTCGAGTTACTAGTATCATCATATAGGTTGCCTCACCTAGTTTGCATTAGGCTCACCTTTATATTCCGCAAAGCCTAATATTGCAAAGAAAGAATTAAAATTTGTAGAAACCTATTCACCCCCTCTAGGTTTACCATCTCTGAACTTTCACCATTTACTTAGCAGACACTTGTTTTTTAATTCAAGGACCTCAATACCTAGTTCTCCTTTATCTTTGGGTCTACAAACCATGTTCCACTTTGTAAGCCTATATTTTTTCTTTGTGTCATCTGTTTGTCAAAAGAAACATGAGAGATAAAAGTCCAAACGCTTTCTCACTCCCACAGGTATTTCAAGAAAAGAGAGCATAAACATTGGAAGGCTTCGTCAAAACTGAGTTGATTAACACAAATCGATCACCATAAGAAAGTAATTTTCGACGCCAACAACCTAACTTAGCACCAAAGCGACTTTCTACGGGATCCCACTCTGCATTTCTAAGCTTCCGATGATGGACTGGTATCCCCAGATATCTAATCGGTAAGGTTCCAACCTCACAACCAGAGATCTGTCTATATTCATGCTCCTTATCTTTAGATTTCCCAAAGCAGAAGATCTCACTCTTATGAAAATTTATTTTCAAACTAGACAGTTGTTCAAACATACAAAATATTAGTTTCATATAATAGCCTTTTCAATGTCATTTTCTAAAAATAGGATTGTATCATCGGCGTATTGCAGAATCGAAACTCCCCCACCAACCAAATGAGGGATAAGACCTCCTACTTGACCCTCCTCTTTTGCATGGGCTATCATGATCGCTAACCAATCAGCCACTATATTGAACAGAATGGGAGATAAAGGATCACCTCATCTCAACACCTTTCTTGTTTGAAAATTATGACCAATATCATCATTGACCCTAATTCTGACACTTCCCCGTTGAATGAAATGTTTGATAAAATCACACTACTTGGGATCAAACCCTGTCATCCGCAACACTTGTTGGAGGAACAACCATTTGACATATGAAAGTAGATTATGATTCTCACTCTGATACTTGAATACAAAGCCAAGATAACTTTCCCAACTAGATGGCAGCCAGCAAGCAACAATATATGCAATTTTGTGAATATTGAGGGCATTTGGGTCGACCCCATAAATATAATTAAAAGAAAGATCAAGCCAGCTATTTAAACAATTGTTGTCGGGTCGATCTCCCTAGCCACCCCTCCACTCTAGCCAGCGGCCAGCCTCTCTCCCGGTGCCGGTACCCACCCTCCACCACCGAATCCTCTCCTCCCTCCCCATCCGATCTTTGCCCCGAGTCGTCTCGCGCGAGGTGGCTCCAGGCTAAGACCCAAATACTAGCCAAAGGTCGGCCGATCTCCCTCCTCCTGGCCACTGCCGCCGTCGGGGTTGGCGGTGGTGGCCGCGTCCGACTGCCAAAGGCAGGCGCAATGGTGGCGCGCCCATGGACTCCCCTTCGCGCGGAGGTGGGGTCCTTCAGGGGCGGTAAACGGTGGACGGCAGGCCTGGTGGTGGTGGCCATTGGCTACATCACCCGGATCATGGCGGGGGACGCGGTGGTGTGGCGGATCTTGGTGGGGAGGAAGGGCGGCATCGGGATCGGGCAGCGGTGGCAAGGTACATGGTCGCGAGACGGCGACATTGAGGCTCGGCCAGGCTTTCTTGGGCGGCAGCAGCCGGCCGTCTCCGCGTCGTGGGCGTGCGTAGCCGCTATCCCTACGGTTGACGGCCTCCGCCGGCCGGGTTGGAGGAGGAAGATGGACCATGGTTCCCAGCCATGGTGGCGGCGTGGGGCCCGGCCGTTCCGGCTTTCATGGTGGTGGTCCTAGGGTTCTTCTTTAACGCAGATGAAGACGTTCCGGATGCCGATCTTTCTTCATCTAGCCGAAGTGATGAGTTCCGGAAGGCTCCACATCGAATGTAACTGTGCATATTTTGTCTGGAGTTCACAGGATCGGGTGGTATTCGGTCGCGCACACCCATGTTTTTATTCAGACCGTTTGGTTCCGGAGTTAACGGCGTGAAGCTCTGTTCTATGTTGGCATCAAGAGACTTTCGGTCCATGGTGAAGTCAGAAGCAGAGAATATAATGAAGTCAGGGGATTAACTAAAGAAGCTTCAAGTCTTCGCGATGTTGAGGAGCTTGCTTGGTGTTCCGGGATTCGCAGCAGTGGTATGAAAGTGGGGCGACAGCATAGCTAAAGTTCAGAGTCCTACCTTTCACGGTGAAAACCCAAGGTCTGACCTTATCTGGTTGTGCGTGGCAATGACCTTGTTGGAGGCATTGTTTTGAGAACGGGGACTATCTTCAAGGTGAAAACCTAAGATCTTTGATCGGGCGACGACAGCGCTATTGCACTGTTCCCTTCTTGGAGGCGTCGCTTTTGGAGAGTCTGTATTTCAGATGTTGTCTTGGTGGTGGATATACTGCTGTTACTAGGCCTGGGATATACTGTGGCGGAACTTTTATTTCTTAGTTTTCTTTTCTCTTTTTTGGCTATGTGCATCCGTACTGTTATTAGGGTGGTGCGTTGTTGCAAAGGCTGAGTGTAATTGATATCTTTTAATATTAATATATTCTCTTTATCGAAAAACAGTTGATGTCCAGGTGACAGAAAACTAAACAGGAAGTGAAGAAAAAGAAGGGCACAATTCATCATACGCCAGGGAATTATGCTATTGTACGGAATCTCAGTCCGTCCTAGGTCAGCTAGCAGCACTAGCTATATATACAGCTTCCTTATTATGCTTACACTTTAAGTGCTCCATCTAATTATGCTGTAGGCCGGTGCTGATGGCCTTAATCATTGCTCGATATTTACATAGATGCGTTGATACTGACATGGGTAGATAGGTGCTCCTTTAACACGTTGCGTTTGCATTTCTTTTCAGCTCTTATTATTGACGACATGTAGCCATCCTCCAAAAGCTGCCTTCTTTTCCCTACCTGGCTGGCTATCCTTCCTATCTTGTTTTCTTCATCTTCTCTGTGGTTTCCTCTGTCTACACTAGCTAGGCTAGCTACATATGCAAATATGAGATGTGATCGAATGGTAGCTAGATCTCAGATGGGTCCATATAATTGGCCGCCGTTTTCTGAGAAGATATATCTTACTTCCTCCGGCCCGGTATTTAGGACTCCTAGTGAAAAACTATTTGTTCCAAAACATTTAGGAAATAAGGCCTACATTCAATTAATTAACTAATTATTCACCTTCTAGAATTATTAATTTCCATCCGCACTCATGCCTCTCTCTCCTTTTTTTGGGCTGTGTGAAATCATGCGCATGCAAACGTGTGTTCCTTACCCACTTGCCCTTCTTAATAGCTATCCTTATTACTCCCTCCGTCCCAGTTCGCAAGGCAAAGTTTTCAAATATCTTGGCCCAAGGTGAATTCTCATTGGCTCTAAATTTGCACGTTAAAACATGCAAAAACTTTGCCTTTCACATGCATGGAGTACTAGTGCGCGGTGGTTTCACATGCATGGAGTACTAGTGCGTGGTGGGAGATGAAAAAATGAGTGTTTGCATGCAAAAATAAATTAGTTTACTCCCACATTAAATGCAAAATGTGCCTAGGAGGTGAGGGATTTTGGGACAAATATTTTTTGGGAATTTGCCTTGCGAACTGGGACGGAGGGAGTACTAACTACTAATAGATCTAAACAACCAGCTGATTGGTGGATACATATAAGACAAGGAGCCAATCGCTTTTTCACCTTGGTCGCCCTGCAATTTCTAGTAAGCCCAGAATACCGGACCAAAGAGAGTAGACTAGTCATAGTGGGGAGTAACTTAGACTAGTAACGTCTATACTCTTGCTACATACACTAACCATTATATACCACATGTCGGTGACACCGCCATCATTATATACCACATCAATACAGCACTAACCAGCTTGTTTTGCAGAATAACATCACATTGTTTAAACCTACCTGCCGGTTCTGCGAATGACGGTGCATTCAACCAGTGATCCTTGTAGGCCCGGGCCTGACGTTTGGGCAACACGATACCAGCCAGAAACTTAAAAATTCTACCACACCATGCATACATGGAAAGCATTAGTAATAAATGTTTATTTTAATCGTAGAGGCTAGGATGCCATTAAGGTAAATGACATGCGCAGTGATGTCATTTTCTTGTCCTTCAGCCCGCAGAAGATTCCATGGAGGATTAGAGGCTACATGCTAGAGTGTAATTTATCAAATATTAATGCGGAACAAAGCACAACTAAAGGCAAAGTGTGATCTTTTCAATCTTTACATTTTCCAGCTTACGCATCCCGGCTGGCCTACACCGGCGGCAAAGGACAGAACAACACTATCTCATGTAATTATTAAACTGACCATTTGATAGGAAGAAACACTACATTAATTAACCATTTTACCTCACTGGTACAGGAGAAGGGCACTAACGACACAAGTGGTCGCGAGCTAGGTGGCTGTCTCATTTGCAGCCAGGTGAGCATGCAAACGACCGGCCCAGTATGAATATAGTATAATAGTATAACAGAGTTGGACACATCACTTTCACCTCCCCATTGTTAATACCGTTATGTGTTGGCCTTGACCACAAGGTAGTGGATCACATCTTGACACCTTTCATGGGAGTACTGACAGCTAACAAGATATAAAAACCTAATTATCTATTCACAAGAGCTTGATTAGTTGCGTTACAAAACCACACAAACTATAAGAACTCATTTTGTGTCGAATCATATATATACCTGGATAAGGAGTGAACACGGTAGGAGTGTGTGTACGCAGTAGTATGTGTGTAGTACTGTAGTGGCATGTGTCTACATTACAGCTGATGTCCTTCAGAACGGTAATAAGGACATATATACTACCTAATAAATTTGGATTGATCTACGAAATTGCTGTTAAAATTGCCCATGATGTTTGCACGGATAAAGAGTTGGCATGGAAAGCTCTGTTGGGTCAACTAGAATATGCTCACCTCTCGCAAGGTACAAATGAGTCTAGATGAAATGACCACAAGAATAGATAATTCTCAGTAATACGGTAAAAAGCTACAGCTGGTGAACTCTGTCTTTACTTCCCTTCGAACATTCTTGATGTGTTCCTTGGAACTGCCAGTTTCAATACCAGATCAAATAAATAAGTACATCAGCATTGCTTTTGGAGAAAATATGGCACACCCAGAAGATTTTTGGAAACTGCTGGGCGTGCCCCGGGGATATGATTTCCCAGTCCTCGGGTCACCAGCCATCGGACCGGCTATCTTGGACGGCTGGATCTGCTTTTACTGAATGTAGCAAAAAAATACCTCCCGGCAGCAAAAAATAACCCGATTTTGCTACATTGTAGCAAAAAATGGTTCAGTCATGAAATCAAATAAAAAGGCCGAGCTCACCGGAGACCTTACCGGAGAGCTTGTAGCAAAATTTCTATATTAAAGTAGCAAAACAACAAAATAATTATAGCAAAAAAATAGCATCACATCATTTTTTACAAGGTCTCTAGCAAGGTCATTGCAATTGTATCAAAACACTTCGCCCAATACATCACCGAAAATACTTAGTATCAAAAAATATGTACTAACATAGCAAAACCATAGAACGGTTGTAGCAAAAAAAATCTATATATGAAAGCAAAATGCAAAATCCACGTAAATGCATGTCGCAAGCCGTCGGCAGCAAGGAGGGCCGCCGTGGGCAGCAACTTGGCCCGCCGTCAGCAGCAACGAGGGCCACCGTCGGTAGCAACCTGGCTCGCCCATGGAAACACCGTCAATCAGTGCGGACGACCGCCACCACGCGCCTGCAGCGGCGCCGTCCCAGGTTGCAGCAACTCCGACCGCCCGAGGCATCAACGCCGACTGCCCAAGGTAGCAAAAACCGGCCTCCGGCGGTAGCAGCTCTGGACGTGTAAGGTAGCAAAGGTGGCCTTCGATTGCAGCAATGCCAGAAGCTTAAGGTAGCAAAAGCCAGCCGTATTCGGCCAGAGGGAGGCGCACGCTGCGTGGCCATGGGTGGAAATCAGGGGAGGAAAGAGAAAGAGATGGGAATCAGGGGAGGAAATTAGGGAGATGCAGTTGGTTGGATGAAGTGACGTGGAAGTTTTTTCAGCCATAGATCGTCCCGATCGAACGACGTGCGAGCAGGAGGCTGCAAGACGCCCGGGGGAATCTAATCATTTTCCACGCGCGGCAGACTAAGTAGTGCTCTAATATCATGGGACAAAGTGAAAAAACCAAAACAAAATGGTGCCATGTGAATTTGTTTCCGTAGATGAGTTTGTTTTAAAAAAAAAGAATATTTTTCAAGTTCAATGGCCATATGGTCATGTCATTGAATTCATCTATCATTTATACTGCCCCATTCAGTGATACTTGCAAAATATATTGGTGATGTCAATGGCAGATAGGGTGAACATTGGGCTTTGGCTGGGCTTCCAATGTCCTATCGTGTCGATGCCATCCCCGGGAGTGTATCAGCATTTTTCTTTCTTTCTTTTAAAACGGAAAAAAACGATACTCATTGGGATACTCGTATCACCGCGTATCGGGGTATCGGAGTATCGGTGAAGTATTCTGCTATTTCACTTAAAAAAAACACAACAATTCTCACATGAAGTCATGAACAATAAGAAATTGTGTAGGACAAAAGTTTCCCGTGAGCATATGCTGGACAAGAGCGAGTTACATGGTGGCGTGTGAGACTGACGGAACATATTTCCTTTCTAGTTATAAGGTTCTTGCTTAATTTGCCCATCCTGCTTTCGTATTTCCGTCACCTTAGAACCTGATTGGTCGCTGGAAGTAATATGCAAACTTTGCACACTCTAATTCTTTTAAACAGAATAAAGACTATGCAACTTTAGATACATTCGGTGCGACATGTCTATTATATTGAAGAGCATTGGATCCCATCCAAATAATAAAGAAGACAACTACACTGTGAATTGTCAAGACTAACAACGTTAGTATCATATGCGTTAGGAAATGTTCCTCTTTCCGAAAATCGCAGCCCAGTAATGTCTGAACTGATCCGTGCAATAGTTCAAGATATTGGTCGACCACATAGCCGAAGCACGGTCCACCAGCCAGTATCTGTAGAAAAAGGCCTAGCTAGCTAGATACCGATATCTTCAGTAGATCAAGGTAGCATATACAGAGGTGAAACTACACTTGCATGTTGGTGTTCCACGGCTAGGAGAACCTGTGTCCCGCCCCAGACCTACAAAATAATTCCAGCACCATCCATGGTACCTCGGCCATCCAGGACGATGCTTGGACCACAGCCGCAAAAGAAACTACGCCTCCGCATGGACTTGGTTTAAGAATTCAACCAAGAGTAGTTAGCTTGTCATAGAGTTGATATATATTGAGCAGTATTTAAAATGGGGAGCTGTCCTTACAGGGGCGGAGACAGGGGGGCGAGCAGGGGTCAGACCCCCCCCCCCCCCGACGATCGCCCCCCTCAATGAAATACCACAGGTCCAGTTCTATGTATGTGTACGTATATGCGCTAATGGCCGTAGATAAGCAGCTAATCAGTACTAGTTAAGCCCAAACTTACGAAACTATGCACGCAAGGAAGCCCAGCAAACAACCGGAACAGCCCATCTACCTGAGTATCTATGTACCATCGATCCTGGATGGACGCCCGGTCGTTGCCTCGTGATCTAGTGTCTCCTCTCGCCACTTGATCAGATCGATCTATCTCGCTAACTCTGTCTACCAGGACGCCTGCCGGCGGCGGCAAGTGCATCGACCTTGGATTTGATTAGCAGCTTGTCCATGCAGCCGAGGACGGGCAAACGCGGTGGCTGCCGCTGATCTTCGTCGCTCGCTTGCCGTAAGCCCAACAGGTCACTAGTCGAGCTACGTCCGTACGGTATTGGTAATCTGATCTCATTCCCATTTTGCTTCAGTTTTGCTATTCGTTAGTTCAAGAAGAAGTAGAAAGAACATGATTTCTTACAAAAAATTGACTCGCTACCAATATGCCCTAGTGCTGAAAATTTCAATCGAATCATTGGTGAATGGTGATATATACTAGGGCTATAATTGAAGTTTTGAAAAAATAGGTGAAAGTATATCGGTTCACTTAACAATTTTAATGTTTGAGATCATTTATATTCATATAATGAATTTTTATTGGCCTATTGCCAAACATGCGTCAATAACATTTTTTTATGGTCAAGTGTCAATAACTTAATATGCTATTTTGGTTTATACTTGATGTCTTGACATACTATACTACATATGTAATCATCATTGCTCGCCCCCCTATGCCCAAATCCTGGCTCCGCCCCTGTGTCCTTACAATTCCTCCTCGCCACCCAGATTCGAGTCACCATTGCAAGACAACAGATCTCGGCTTCCATGTCATTCTCCGCCAGCACCACGGCACGAAAACGTGCTCCATGATAATAACCGCCAGCAGAGCTTCGAAACGCTCCCTTTGTAACCAAACGGCCAGAGTAAAAACATGGGTGCGCTCGACCGAATTCCACCCGATCCGGCAACCTCCAGGCTTGATTCGCCAAATGGAGCGCCGGCGGAGCTTTCCGGAACATGACACATCCGCCAGATCGATTAGGACATGCACCGGCAGATCTGCATCTTGGCGCGAGAAGAAATCTGGCTTCATGATCGGTGTCTTTGGAGCAGCGGCATGCGAGTGGGGGCGACTGCATAGGAGAAGTTCAAAATCTTACCTTTCAGGGTGAAATCCAAGGTTTGGCCTTAATTGGTTGTGCCTAGCAATGTCCTTGTTGAAGGCATTGTTTTGAGAGTGCGGATTTTCTTCAGGGTGAAAACCTAAGATCTATGATCGGGCGACGACAGCGCTGGTGCACCGTTACCTTCTTGGAGGCGTCGCTTTTGGAGAAGTTGAACTTTTGGTGTTGTCATCGTGGTGTTATTGCTCTTGTTTAAAGGATTAGATCACTGTAGCGGGGCTTTTCTTTTTTGGTAATTCTTGTTTCTTTTTTTGGCTGTGTGCATCCGTAATGTTGCTAGGGCAGTGCGTTGTTGCAGAGGCTGGGTGTAATTGGTATCTCTGTGATATTAATATACACTCTTTGTCGAAAAACTATTGAGCAATATGGTACCACATCCAAATAGAGTCGGTAACTGAGAGTTCATCCGGTGTTGGCTTTTCGATGTAGCCGGGTCGCTGGAAGGGCAGCGTGCACATAGGAAAAAAATAAAATCAATAAAGAGCATTTTATTACTTACAAGGTTTAAGTATTACACCGGTCTTTGCATTACTAGGATGCAGACATCTGCACACCATTCAAACGACAAAAAAAACAAAAAGGAGGTCTCAATACATAAGACATCGTGATGCTCTATCGAGTCCTAAGGTGGTGAAGACCCAATCCTAAAATTATGCTACCATCCATGTTCGATAATAAACTCCCTCGCCGTGGCCTCCAACCGTGTACACACCCTCGTAAAGAGGTCGTGATTCTCCCTATGCTGAAGAGATGACCATGAATGAAGAAAATTATTGCACCGGTAGATAACTTATGTCGGGAACCCCGGAGGTCGGGGCTAGACAAACCCAGATTTGCATCTGGCATAAGCCTAACCTAGATCTCTAGAGCCTAAAGGGTGAGAATCGGTAACACAACAGTGAATCTATGACTCAAAAAGAATAATACAAGCTCATAACTGAGCGAAAAACCAAAGTATTACAAGCAGAGGTCACTGACCTGACATTTCATCAATCAACAGAAGCTAAGTTATGCTATTCTAAATAGCATGATAGTAAAAGGCCTAAGAGTCCAGGAGCATAACACGACGTCCCAGCTCATAGATTCCAGGCTGCTACCTAGGAATCCCAAGCTACTCGTCGATGTCGACCTAGAACCCACCATTTGTTGGAGCGACTTCGTCTGAAACAAAGCATGCAAAGCTGAGTACATGGACTCAAAAAGACTTAGTACAACCTGTTAGCAAAGCTGGTATGCGAGGCTTTATTTGGAGCTTATTTTGCGCAAAGCCAGTTTTCCTTTGTAAACAAGAGAGAGCAGAAGCTCGTCTATTCAGATCATTTTCCAAAGGGGATAAGAGAGCGATATCACTAGCTCTATTGGTCATCATATTGAATCCACCGAGATCTTCATCATCAGCTGAACCTATCAACTAGGATTACCCCCTCGATACCCTGAGAAGGGATTCCTATCACACATTGATTCCAAGTTTTACGATTAGGTTTATGTTGTCTATGATCACAGAATCCATCAACAAGTCATCTGTAACCGTGGACACAGCTTTTTGAAAAGATTTAACCCCGCAGGGGTGTACAACTTTACCCACATGCGCCGACCGACTCTTAGCGCCGTCATGTACACGCTTCCTTGGCATGCCGGCAGTGGGTGGTCGACCAAAACATTTCCCTTGCTTCGCCTATTCCATGAGTCAATCTAACTGGGGAACTCCGTCATCGTAGGTAGCCATTCTCCGAGGTGGTCTTGGTCATTGTGCGCAGGGGATCCAGTTCAATACCCCCAGCATCCTTCACCCTAGCCACGCTCTGTATGATGCACCTTTGAAAACCTTTTCCACGCCTTTGCCATGCAGAATGCCAAATAGAACTCGCAATCTAATTGACTCATGGGTAAGCTAGGCAAGTTCGGGCCAAGGGGTTTTGATACGTCTCTAACGTATCTATAATTTCTGATGTTTCATGCTTGTTTTATGACAATACCAACATGTTTTGTTCACACTTTATATCATTTTTATGCGTTTTTCGGAACTAACCTATTGACGAGATGCCGAAAGGCCAGTTGATGTTTTCTGCTGTTTTTGGTTTCAGAAATCCTAGTAAAGAAATATTTTCGGAATCGGACGAAATCAAGACCGAAGGCCTTATAATTCCCGGAAGCTTCCAGAGCACCGGAGAAGAGTCGGAGGGGTGCCAGGGGGGCCCCACACCACAGGGCGGCACGGCCCAAGGGGGGGGGGGGGCGCCCCCCTATGGTGGCACCACCCCGTGGCCCTTCCGACTCCGATTCTCGGCCTATATAATCGTCCCTGACCTAAAAACATCGACAGAAAAGACGAAACTCCAGAAAGACTCCAGGGGCGCCGCCACATCGCGAAACTCCAATTCGGGGGCGAAGTCTCGCTCCGGCACCTGCCGGGACGGGGAATTGCCCCGGAGCCATCTCCACCGCCGTCTCCACCGCCATCTTCACCGCCATCGCTCGCCTCCATGATGAGGAGGGAGTAATTCACCCTCGGGGCTGAGGGCTCCGCTGTAGCTATGTGGTTCATCTCTCTCTCTTTGTGATCTAGTTGAATATCATCTATGTGCTACTCTAGTGATGTTATTAAAGTAGTCTATTCCTCCTCCATGATGTAATGTTGGCATTGTGTGCATCATGAAGTACTTGGTATATGCTATGATTGTGATCTCTTGTAGATTATGAAGTTAACTATTACTATGATGGTATTGATGCGATCTATTCCCCCTTTCATAGCTGATGTTGACAAGTGTGCATGCTATGTTAGTACTCGGTGTAATTGTGTTGATCTATCTTGCACTCTAAGGTTATTTAAATATGAACATTGAATATTGTGGAGCTTGTTAACTCCGGCATTGAGGGTTCGTGTAATCGTACACAATTAGTGGTGTTCATCATCCAACAAGAGGGTGTAGACTAGTCCTATTATGTGATCATTGTTGAGAGTGTCCACTAGTGAAAGCAGGATCCCTAGGCCTTGCTTCCAAGCATCGAATCTCCGTTTGTTTACTTGTTTTGTTGCATGTTTACTCGCTGCCATATTTTATTCAGATTACTATTACCACTCATACTCATCCATATTACTTGCATCTCACTATCTCTTCGCCGAACTAGTGCACCTTTACATCTGACAAGTGTATTAGGTGTGTTGGGGACACAAGAGACTTCTTGCTTTGTGGTTGCGGGGTTGCTTGAGAGGGATATCTTTGACCTCTTCCTCCCTGAGTTCGATAAACCTTGGGTGATCCACTTAAGGGAAACTTGCTGCTGTTCTACAAACCTCTGCTCTTGGAGGCCCAACACTGTCTACAAGAATGGAAGCTCCCGTAGACATCAAGCACTTTTCTGGCGCCGTTGCCGGGGAGGTAAGGTAAAAGGTATTCACATCTTCCGACTACTAAGCTATTTCCTAGCACTGTTGCCGGTGTGTGAGTGCTCGAAGCTATTTCCTTTAGATCCTGCAATTGCATCTTTTTGTTTCTTGTTTTTATTTCCACTAGTTAGGCATAATGGAAAATAACAAAAAATTTGGTGAGCTTTTTAATCTTTTTCCTAATTTAGAATTGTTTGATGCGAAAATTAAAAAACCTATGGAACCTTATTTGCATGATAGTAGCAATGTTATTAGTATGAATGCAAATACTGCTAATGCTATGGAGAAGTCTAAGCTTGGGGAAGCTAGTTTTTGTGATATTTTTAGCTTCCCATCTTTAGGGGAGAAAATTTGCTCTGATAATACTTTATCTCCCATATGCGATAACTCTAATGATGCTTGTGATATTTTAAATGCACCTACTGAAAGTATTCCATATAAAATACCTATGAAAATTATTGAACGTGTTATGGATAACCGCTATAAAGGGGATGGAACTGTCCATCCTGGAGATCATTTATTGTTTTTGCATGAATTATGCGGGTTATTCAAGTGTGCGGTATCTCTATGGATGAAGTGAAGAAGAAATTATTCTCTATGTCGTTGTCTGGTAAAGCGGCACATTGGCATAAACTGCTGAAGGATGAGCATTCTCTTGATTGGAAGGATATTGTGCCTCTATTTTATTCTAAATTCTATCCTCCAAGTGAAATTCACAAAGACCGAAACCGAATATATAATTTCTGGCCTCATAATGGAGAGAGTATTGCCCAAGCATGGGGGAGATTGAAGTCTTTAATGCTCGAATGCCCCAATCATGAGCTTCCAGGTAATATCATCATTGATAATTTCTATGCAAGACTATCTTTTCAAGATAAGACCTTGCTGGATACTACTTGTTTTGGATCATTCACGCGCAACAAAGAAGAGTTTAAAAGGGACCTTCTTGATCGGATTAAGGAGAACGCTGAAGATTGGGAGAACGACAAAGGTAAAGAGTCAGGTATAAATTATGATTATGAATGCATTGAAACTTTTATGGATACCGATAAATTTCGAAATATGAGTGCTACTTATGGTCTTGACTCTCAAGTTGCTGCAAATCTTTATAAAGCCTTTGCTTCTCATTTTGAATTGCCTAAAAAGAATTTTGATAAGTATCATGAACCTTTTAAAGAGGCTTGTATGAAGAATGAAATTGTTGTTAATTATTGTAATAAGCATGCTCAAACTCCTAAGAATGCTATTTCCTATAAGCATGTTAATTTTTGTGGAATACATAGACCTTGTGGAATTAATCAAATCAAAGATGAATATTGTATCCATCATGCTAATGAAAAAACTAGAAAGTGGTTTAGGGCTCTAGATGATCTTGGTAAAAAAGTTTGTGCCCTCTATCCTTTTATTTGTGAAGTTTGCCATGAAGTGGGTCATTTTAATTTTCAATGCCCCTCCAATGATAATTTGAAACCAATGAGTGCTGCAAATTTGTATTGTGATGATGAAATTACTCCTAATCAGCATGATGAACTTACTTTATTTTTGGGGTGTGAAGAACTGTCGAGAAAAATCTCTTTGTTACATATGAGTGATCTTGATATTGATGATGTCCTGCATGGGTGTTTTTCTTATTGCATTGATAATAGCCATACAAATAATTACATACAAAATATTTTAGAAGATGACACCTTGCCAAAATATGATAGGACCGCTGTGTGTTTTCAACTAATTAATGAAAAGGAGGGATCCTCCCAAGTTTCTTCTATTGTTTCTGAAAGTAAATCAGGTTATGCGGACAAGCCACCCTTCAAGCCTCTTCCTCCTAAAGAAGGGAACGAGGAGAAGGAAGAGAAGAAGAAGAAGAAGAAGAAGAAGGGAACGAAGAAGAAGAAGAAGAAGAAGAAGAAGAAGGAGAATAAAAAGAAAGAGGTAACGGCGTATCCCCGCGTGAATGAGATAACGCTAGGTAACCGTAAGTATGTTGCTCCTAATGATTATTGTGATAATGAATCTGAATACGATGATCTTCCTATGCCCTTTACATACATTAGCGATCATGATTTGAATGAGCACACTACTTTTGATATTACAAATCTCTGGGAAACTAATTCTGAAAATGATGATAATAATTGCCATAGTGTCAGTGCTATCCATGCTTCCTCCCATAATGATATAGAAAGCTCTAAGCTTGGGGAAGAGGTGTTTGAAAATCCTTTTTCTACTGATCATTATGTGTTTGATACATCTCCTTCTAATAACAATGATGGTATGGGCACGGATAAACCAACTCGTGAAAGATAACTATTCTATTTCTTATGATGACACCGTGCCTCCGACCTTTGATGATTATTATAAAGAATGCTATGATATAGGTTATAACTATCCTTATGAAACTTGTCATAGTTATGATTGGATTACCAAAAACAATTCCCTTAGTATGCAACTTGTTTACCATGTTCAAATTCTTGATAATAATCTTGCTCCAATTACTATTAATGAGAATAACTCTTCTTATGCCAAATTTAATGATACTTCTATGCATATGAACCATGATAAGAATGTTTTAAGTGATGGGTATATTGTGGATTTCATCAATGATGCTACTGAAAGTTATTATGAGAGAGGGAAATATGGTTATATGTATCTTAATAATATCAAGTTTCCCCTCTTTATGTTGAAAATCTTGAAGTCACTCGTATTTTATCCTCTTATGCTTGTCACTTTGTTCTTCATGAATTCATTTGTGTACAAGATGCCTCTTCATAGGAAGCATGTTAGACTTAAATGTGTTTTGAATTTGCCTCTTGATGCTCTCTTTTGCTTCAAATACTATTTCTTGCGAGTGCATCATTAAAACTGCTCGAGCCCATCTTAACGGCTATAAAGAAAGAACTTCTTGGGAGATAACCCATGTGTTATTTTGCTACAGTACTTTGTTTTATATTTGTGTCTTGGAAGTTGTTTACTACTGTAGCAACCTCTCCTTATCCTAGTTTTGTGTTTTGTTGTGCCAAGTAAAGTCGTTGATAGAAAGGTTGATACTAGATTTGGATTACTCGCGAGTAAACAGATTTCTTTGCTGTCACGAATCTGGGCAAAATTCTCTGTAGGTAACTCAGAAAATTATACCAATTTACGTGAGTGATCCTCAGATATGCACGCAACTTTCATTCAATTTGAGCATTTTCATTTGAGCAAGTCTGGTGCCCTTTTAAAATTCGTCTTTACGGACTGTTCTGTTTTGACAGATTCTGCCTTTTATTTCGCATTGCTTCTTTTACTATGTGGGATGGATTTCTTTGTTCCATTGACTTCCAGTAGCTTTGGGAAATGTCCAGAAGTGTTAAGAATGATTGTGTCACCTCTGAACATGTGATTTTTTGATTATGCACTAACCCTCTAATGAGTTTGCTTTGAGTTTGGTGTGGAGGAAGTTTTCAAGGGTCAAGAGAGGAGGATGATATACTATGATCAAGAAGAGTGAAAGCTCTAAGCTTGGGGATGCCCCGGTGGTTCACCCCTGCATATTTCAAGAAGACTCAAGCGTCTAAGCTTGGGGATGCCCAAGGCATTCCCTTCTTCATCGACAACTTATCAGGTTTCTTCTCTTGAACTATACTTTTATTCGGTCACATCTTATGTACTTTATTTGGAGCGTCTGTATGTTTTTTGTTTTCGTTTTTGTTTGAATAAATGCTTGTGTGGGAGAGAGACACGCTCCGCTGGTTCGTATGAACACATGTGTTCTTAGCTTTTAATTTTCATGGCGAAGGATGAAACTGCTTCGTTAATTGTTATATGGTTGGAAACGGAAAATGCTGCATGTAGTAACTCGGTATGATGTCTTGAATAACTTGATACTTGGCAATTGTTGTGCTCATGTTTAAGCTCTTGCATCATATACTTTGCACCTATTAGTGAAGAAATACATAGAGCTTGTTAAAATTTGGTTTGCATGAGTGGTTTCTCTAGAGTCTAGATATCTTCTAGTGAGGTGTTTGAACAACAGGGAAGACAATGTATAGTCTTATAATGCTTGTAATATGTCTTTTATGTAAGTTTTGATGTACTAGTTTATGCTTGTGTTTGCTTCAAACAACCTTGCTAGCCTAAGCCTTGTATCGAGAGGGAGTACTTCTCATGCATCCAAAATCCTTGAGCCAAACACTATGCCATTTGTGTCCACCATACCTACCTACTACATGGTATTTCTCCGCCATTCCAAAGTAAATTGCTTGAAGTGCTACCTTTAAATTTCTATCCTCTACCTTTACAATATATAGCTCATGGGACAAATAGCTTAAAAACTATTGTGGTATTGAATATGTACTTATGCATTTTATTTCTTATAAGTTGCTTGTTGTGCGATAACCATGTTCCCGGGGACGCCATCAACTACTCTTTGTTGAAAATCATGTGAGTTGCTATGCATGTTCGTCTTGTCCGAAGTAAGGGCGATCTACCACTTTATGGTTAGAGCGTGCATATTGTTAGAGAAGAGCATTGGGCCGCTAACTAAAGCCATGATCCATGGTGGAAGTTTCAGTTTTGGACATATATCCTCAATCTCATATGAGAAAATTAATTGTTGCTATACGCTTATGCATAAAAGAGGAGTCCATTATCTGTTGTCTATGTTGTCCCGGTATGGATGTCTAAGTTGAGAATAATCAATAGCGAGAAATCCAATGCGAGCTTTCTCCCTAGACCTTTGTACAGGCGGCATAGAGGTACCCCTTTGTGACACTTGGTTAAAACATGTGCATTGCGATAATCCCGGTAGTCCAAGCTAATTAGGACAAGGTGCGGGCACTATTAGTATACTATGCATGAGGCTTGCAACTTGTAGGATATAATTTACATGATACATATGCTTTATTACTAACGTTGACAAAATTGTTTCTTGCTTTCAAAACCAAAGCTCTAGCACAAATATAGCAATCAATGCTTCCCTCTGCGAAGGGCCATTCTTTTACTTTTACGTTGAGTCAGTTTACCCATTTCTCTCTATCCTAGAAGCAAACACTTGTGATTAATCGTGCATTGATTCTTACATACTTGCATATTATACTTGTTATATTGCTTTGCATTGACAACTATCCATGAGATATACATGTTACAAGTTGAAAGCAACTGCTGAAACTTAATCTTCCATTGTGTTGCTTCAATGTCTTTACTTTGAATTTATTGCTTTATGAGTAACTCTTATGCAAGACTTATTGATACTTGTCTTGAAAGTACTATTCATGAAAAGTCTTTGCTATATGATTCAATTGTTTACTCATTGCATTAATATTGTTTTGAATCGCTGCATTCATCTCATATGCTTTACAATAGTATGATTAAGATTATGTTAGTAGCATGTCACCTCGAAATTATCTTTTATCGTTTACCTACTCGAGGACGAGTAGGAACTAAGCTTGGGGATGCCGATACGTCTCTAACGTATCTATAATTTCTGATGTTCCATGCTTGTTTTATGACAATACCAACATGTTTTGTTCACACTTTATATCATTTTTATGCGTTTTTCGGAACTAACCTATTGACGAGATGCCGAAAGGCCGCTTGTCGTTTTCTGCTGTTTTTGGTTTCGGAAATCCTAGTAAAGAAATATTTTCGGAATCGGACGAAATCAAGACCGAAGGCCTTATAATTCCCGGAAGCTTCCGGAGCACCGGAGAAGAGTCAGAGGGGTGCCAGGGGGGCCCCACACCACAGGGCGGCGCGGCCCAAGGGGGGGCGCGCCCCCCTATGGTGGCACCACCCCGTGGCCCCTCCGACTCCGATTCTCGGCCTATATAATCGTCCCTGACCTAAAAACATCGACAGAAAAGACGAAACTCCAGAAAGACTCCAGGGGCGCCGCCACATCGCGAAACTCCAATTTGGGGGACAGAAGTCTCTGTTCCGGCACCCTGCCGGGACGGGGAATGCCCCCGGAGCCATCTCCACCACCGTCTCCACCGCCATCTTCACTGCCATCGCTGCCTCCATGATGAGGAGGGAGTAATTCACCCCTGGGGCTGAGGGCTCCGCTGTAGCTATGTGGTTCATCTCTCTCTCTTTGTGATCTAGTTGAATATCATCTATGTGCTACTCTAGTGATGTTATTAAAGTAGTCTATTCCTCCTCCATGATGTAATGTTGGCAGTGTGTGCATCATGAAGTACTTGGTATATGCTATGATTGTGATCTCTTGTAGATTATGAAGTTAACTATTACTATGATGGTATTGATGCGATCTATTCCCCTTTCATAGCTGATGTTGACGAGTGTGCATGCTATGTTATTACTCGGTGTAATCGTGTTGATCTATCTTGCACTCTAAGGTTATTTAAATATGAACATTGAATATTGTGGAGCTTGTTAACTCCGGCATTGAGGGTTCGTGTAATCGTACACAATTAGTGGTGTTCATCATCCAACAAGAGGGTGTAGAGTAGTCCTATTATGTGATCATTGTTGAGAGTGTCCACTAGTGAAAGCAGGATCCCTAGGCCTTGCTTCCAAGCATCGAATCTCCGTTTGTTTACTCGTTTTGTTGCATGTTTACTCGCTGCCATATTTTATTCAGATTACTATTACCACTCATACTCATCCATATTACTTGCATCTCACTATCTCTTCGCCGAACTAGTGCACCTTTACATCTGACAAGTGTATTAGGTGTGTTGGGGACACAAGAGACTTCTTGCTTTGTGGTTGCAGGGTTGCTTGAGAGGGATATCTTTGACCTCTTCCTCCCTGAGTTCGATAAACCTTGGGTGATCCACTTAAGGGAAACTTGCTGCTGTTCTACAAACCTCTGCTCTTGGAGGCCCAACACTGTCTACAAGAATAGAAGCTCCCGTAGACATCAGTTTTCCATGGGGCCCGTGTGGCTATACGCTTAGTCTTGGTTCCTAAAGCGAGAACTCAGGTCCTAGTATCGGCGAGAACGAGTCAAATCACCACATCCCCATGTGGCGTCCCATCCAAGCCTTTAAACAAGTTTATTATCATCAATGATCTTACCACGCCATCCTATCATACTAGGTTCAATCACAGCTCTGATTCATCAACCGGATGGATCAGAACTCGTCAACTAAGCATGGCTAAGCATATTCGATACAACGGCTCTAGCGATGCACACGAGCTCAAACCTAGTCTTGCTGGGAGCAGTGGATTAGAGTATTTTAGGCTACAAGGATGGTAAAATGCAACACATAGGATAACTATCCCTGCCAATAAAATATATTGTAATCGTATGCAATATGTAGGAACTAGAAGTAAAAGCATTTCGAAACCATATATGAACCATGTTAGGGATTGCCTTTGTCCCTGACAAACCAATATGGATCTTCGGAGATCCCATGCTTGACTTGTTCTTCGATGGACAAGTATTGAGTTGCGTCGTTGTCCATCTTCATCATCTGGGGCACGTGCTCTGTCGATCGTGAAGAAGCAAACACCGGAAACATAGAACAACAATCAACACATGGCACAATGCAATGCGCATACAATGATGATGACATGACATGTTAAAGGTATTGAGGTTAACCCTAAGACATCATCAATTTAATTGAGGTTTGACGAAATTAGGGTTAGCAGTTCCGGAGCCTCAGAGGGGTTGATTAAGTTCTTCTAAAACAACTAGGATTCAAAGTTGTTTAACAATGCATGATTTTAATACTAAAATGTAGATCTCATTTTTCTGAAAATTTTGATATATTATCATATTTTTATGATCTAAAAAGAATTAGTTATGATTTTTACAAGTTTTAATTCATTTTAAATCATTTCTAAAAATCCTGGAAAATACTAAAACTCTGATAAGGTGGACCCACTATGAGGGTTTTATTCTTTTATTAAACATTTCCGAAAATGAATAAATTCCTGACGACGGGGCCCACCTGTCATGGATTTTTCAATTACAGAAAATAAAAGAAAAGAAAAAGAAACTGACAGCGGGTCCCACCGGGGTCAACACCGATGGTAAACTCCGGCGGACCGCGCCGGTGACCACACCGCGGTGGCGCTACGGCGCACACGCGGAGGCGCCAGAGGGCGCGTTCGACGCGCGGCTAAGTGCTGGAGCGAGTGGTGGTGGTGGCGCGACCTATGGGTCACCGGAACGCGTCCAACGACGAGGCCGAGCGGCGGTGAGCGGTGGTGGGCGACGCGAGGCCGAACCAGAGCAGAAGGGAGAGGATGGAGGGGCTCGGCGGGACGAGGGACTCACCACGGAGCCGTAGGGCTCGTCGGCGAGGCCGGAGGAGGGCCGTAGCGGTGGATTCGGTGATGGCCGAAGCTCGCGCCGGCGAGCTCGATTAGCTCATCTCGGGGCTTCCCGGCAGGCACGCATCTACGAGGAGGCTCAGTTCGGCGAGGCGAGGCTGCTGGGACTCTCGCCGGAGCAAGGGGAGGCGGGGAAACGACGGGGCCGGCGAGCTACTGCCGCTAGGGTTCGGCAGTTGCGCCCGTGCGAGAGAACGGAGGATGGAGAAGAAATGGGAGGGTCTAGGGTTTGTCTCGGCGGCGGCAGGGGTACTTGTAGGCCGCCGGGGGCAATGGCCCGAATCTTGACGCCGGCGACGGCGTCCGCGGGCGACAGCGAGCTGCTTCCTCATCGTGAGGTGATGTCTATGCACGCTTCTATTCCTGTAGACAGTGTTGGGCCTCCAAGAGCAGAGGTTTATAGAACAGCAGCAAGTTTCCCTTAAGTGAATCACCCAAGGTTTATCAAACTCAGGGAGGTAGAGGTCAAAGATATCCCTCTCAAGCAACCACTGCAATTAAGATACAAGAAGTCTCTTGTGTCCCCAACACACCTAATACACTTGTCGGATGTATAGGTGCACTAGTTCGGCGAAGAGATAGTGAAATACAAGTAATATGGATGATTATAAGTAGTAATTGCAATCTGAAATAAAAATGGCAGCAAGCGAACATGTAGCGAGAACTTGTTGGAAACGGTGTTTCAATGCTTAGAAACAAGGCCTAGGGATCATACTTTCACTAGTGGATACTCTCAACAATGATCACATAATTGAATAAATAAATGCTACTCTAAAACACTCTCTTGTTGGATAACAAACACCATTCATTGTGTAGGGCTGCAAAAGCACACGTCAAGCCGGAGTAACCAAGCTCCACAACGTCATAAAGGAATCACACACGATGCGCACACTATCACCATCACACCGTGGAGAGTGACTCCGGAGTTCATATTAAAGTAACCTCTAGAGTGCATAATATACAAGAGTAACATCTACATATTCAACTAGATTAACAAGCTCATGATCACATAAAGATCACACCATGGGAGAGAGAGATGAACCACATAGCTACCGGTAGAGCCCTCAACCTCGGGGGAGAACTACTCCCTCCTCATCGTGGGAGACATCAACAGCGATGAAGATGGCGATGGAGTCGATGGAGATGGCTCCGGGGGCAATTCCCCGTCCGGCAGAGTGCCGAAACAGAGACTTCTGTCCCCCGAATTAGGGTTTTTGGTGGCGGCGGAGCTACGGAACTCTTCTGGAGAAATCGTCGATCTCCTTAGGGTTTTCAGGGCACGAGCTTAATATAGGCGAAAGGGCGGCGCGAGGGGGTGCCTGAGGGGCCCACCCCATAGGGCGGCGCCGCGCCAGTGGATGGGGAGGAGGCCGTGGGCCTCCTCTCGCCTGGCCCTTCTGGCTCCGTGGGTCTTCTGGCGAAATAGAATTTCTGTAATTTTTCTGGATTTTTCCGAGCACTTTGGTTTTTGGGCCTTTTCTGCAATAAACAAACATAATAAACAGAAACTAGCACTGTGGCATCTTGTTAATAGGTTAGTCCAATAAATGCCATAATATGATATAAAGTGCATATAAAACATGTAGCTATTGGCATAAAACTAGCATGGAACATGATGTCTACGCACACTCCTTTTCCTGTAGACAGTGTTGCGCCTCCAAGAGCAGAGGTTTGTAGAACAGCAGCAAGTTTTCCCTTAAGTGGATCACCCAAGGTTTATCGAACTCAGGGAGGAAGAGGTCAAAGATATCCCTCTCAAGCAACCCTGCAATCACGATACAAGAAGTCTCTTGTGTCCCCAACACACCTAATACACTTGTCGGATGTATAGGTGCACTAGTTCGGCGAAGAGATAGTGAAATACAAGTGGTATGAATGAATATGAGCAGTAGTAACGGCGCTGAGAAAATAGCTTGCCGGCATGCGGTTGATGGTAGTAATATTGCAGGAAGTAAAGATGCGAGTAAAACAGTAAATAAGGGATGATTGCAGTATTTGGAAACAAGGCCTAGGGATCATACTTTCAATAGTGGACACTCTCAACATTGATCACATAATAAAACCACTCTACACTCTCTTGTTGGATGATGAACACCACTAATTGTGTAGGGCTACAAGAGCACCTCAATGCCGGAGTTAACAAGCTCCACAACATTCGATATTCATATTTAAATAACCTTAGAGTGCATGATAGACCAACGCAATTACACCGAGTACTAACATAGCATGCACACTGTCACCGACAGACTATGAAAGGGGGGAATAGATCACATCAATACTATCATAGTAATAGTTAACTTCATAATCTACAAGAGATCACCATCATAAACTACGCCAAGTACTACATGATGCACACACTGTCACCATTACACCATGGAGGAGGAAGAGACTACTTTAATAACATCACCAGAGTAACACATAGATGAATAGTGATACAAAGCTCATATGAATCTCAATCATGTAAGGAAGCTCATGAGATCATTGTATTGAAGTACATAGGAGAGAGATTAACCTTGAAGATGGCGGTGGTGTCGATGGAGATGCCTTCCGGGGGCACTTCCCCGTCCCGGCAGCGTGCCGGAACAGAGACTTCTGTCCCCCAGATCTTGGCTTCGTGATAGCGGTGGCTCTGGAAGGTTTCTCGTACCGTCTCTTTTCCGTCTCGAAGATTTAGGTCAAGGACCTTTAAATAGGCAAAGAGGCGGAGTCGGAGGGCTGACGGGGCCACCACACAGTAGGGCGGCGCGCCTGGCTCCTTGGCCGCGCCGCCCACACGTGTGGGCCCCCTGTGGCCCTCCTCTGGTCCCTCTCGGGTGTTCTGGAAGCTTCGTGGATTTCTAAGATGCTGGGCGTTGATTTCGTCCGATTCCGAGAATATTTCCTTACTAGGATTTCTGAAACCAAAAACAGCAGAAAACAGCAACTGGCCCTTCGGCATCTCGTCAATAGGTTAGTTCCGAAAAACGCATAAAATCATCATAAAGTGTGAACAAAACATGTAGGTATTGTCATAAAACAAGCATGGAACATAAGAAATTATAGATACGTTTGAGACGTATCAAGCATCCCCAAGCTTAGTTCCTACTCGCCCTCGAGTAGGTAAACGATAACAAAGATAATTTCTGAAGTGACATGCTATCATAATCTTGATCAATACTATTGTAAAGCATATGAGATGAATGCAGCGATTCGAAGAAATGATGAAGATAATGAGTAAACAAATGAATCATATAGCAAAGACTTTTCATGAATAGTACTTTCAAGACAAGCATCAATAAGACTTGCATAAGAGTTACTCATAAAGCAATAAATTCAAAGTAAAGGCATTGAAGCAACACAAAGGAAGATATAAGTTTCAGCGGTTGCTTTCAACTTCAACATGTATATCTCATGGATAATTGTCAACATAAAGCAATATAACAAGTGCAATAAGTAAACATGTAAGAATCAATGCACATAGTTGATACAAGTGTTTGCTTCTAAGATAGAAAGAATGGGGTAAACTGACTCAACAATAAAGTAGAAGATTGGCCCTTCGCAGAGGGAAGCATTGATTACTATATTTGAGCTAGAGCTTTTCATTTTGAAAACAAGAAACAATTTTGTCAACGGTAGTAATAAAGCATATGTGTTATGTATAATACATCCTATAAGTTGCAAGCCTCATGCATAGTATACCAATAGTGCTCGCACCTTGTCCTAATTAGCTTGGATTAACATGGATTATCATTGCATAGCATATGTTTCAACCAAGTGTCACAAAGGGGTACCTCTATGCCGCCTCGTACAAAGGTCTAAGGAGAATGTTCGCATTGGATTTCTCGCTTTTGATTATTCTCAACTTAGACATCCATACCGGGACAACATAGACAACGAGATAATGGACTCCTCTTTAATGCATAAGCATTCAACAACAGTTAATATTCTCATAAGAGATTGAGGATTAATTGTCCAAACCGAAACTTCCACCATGAATCATGGCTTTAGTTAGCGGCCCAATGTTCTTCTCTAACAAGTATGCATACTCAAACCATTTGATCTTGAAAATCGCCCTTACTTCGGACAAGACGAACATGCATAGCAACTCACATGATATTCAACAAAGGTAAAAGAGTTGATGGCGTCCCCAGAAACATGGTTACCGCTCAACAAGCAACTTATTAAGAAATAAGACACATAAGTACATATTCTTCACCATAATAGTTTTTAAGCTATTTTTCCCATGAGCTATATATTGCAAAGGCAAAGGATAGAATTTTTAAAGGTAGCACTCAAGTAATTTACTTTGGAATGGCGGAGAAATACCATGTAGTAGGTAGGTATGGTGGACACAAATGGCATAGTTTTTGGCTCAAGGATTTGGATGCACGAGAAGAATTCCTCTCAATACAAGGCTAGGCTAGCAAGGTTGTTTGAAGCAAACTCAAGTATAAAAGGTGCAGCAAAGCTCACATATGAACATATTGTAACTATCATAAGACTTTACATTGTCTCCTTGTTGTTCAAACACCTCAACCGAGAAAATATCTAGACTCTAGAGATCAATCATGCAAACCAAATTTTAACAAGCTCTATGTAGTTATTCATTAATGGGTACAAGGTACATGATGCAAGAGCTTAAACATGATCTATATGAGCACAACAATTGCCAAGTATCACATTATTCAGGACATTATACCATTTACCACATGCGGCATTTTCCGTTTCCAACCATATAGCAATGAATGAAGTAGTTCAACTTTCGCAATGAACATTAAAGATAAAGCTAAGAACACATGTGTTCATACGAAACAGCGGAGCGTGTCTCTCTCCCAAACAAAGAATGCTAGGATCCGATTTTATTCAAACAAAAATAAAAACAAAAACAAACAGACGCTCCAAGTAAAGCACATAAGATGTGACGGAATAAAAAATATAGTTTCACTAGAGGTGACCTGATAAGTTGTCGATGAAGAAGGGATGCCTTGGGCATCCCCAAGCTTAGACGCTTGGGTTTTCTTAAAATATGCAGGGATGAACCACGGGGGCATCCCCAAGCTTTGACTTTTCACTCTTCTTGATCATGTTGTATCATCCTCCTCTCTTGACCCTTGAAAACTTCCTCCACACCAAACTCAAAACAAACTCATTAGAGGGTCGAGTGCATAATTCATATATTCAGAGGTGACATAATCATTCTTAACACTTCTGGACATTGCACAAAGCTACTGAAAGTTAATGGAACAAAGAAATCCATCAAATATAGCAAAACAGGCAATGCGAAATAAAAAGGCAGAATCTGTCAAAACAGAACAGTCCGTAAAGACGAATTTTTAAGAGGCACCAGACTTGCTCAGATGAAAATTCCCAAATTGGATGAAAGTTGCGTACATATCTGAGGATCACGCACGTAAATTGGCAGATTTTTTTAAATTTTCTACGGAGACTACTGCTCAAATTCGTGACAGCAAGAAATCTGTTCCTGCGCAGTAATCCAAATCTAGTATTGGCTTTACTATCAAAGACTTTACTTGGCACAACAATGCAATAAAATAAAGATAAGGAGAGGTTACTACAGTAGTAACAACTTCCAAGACTCAAATATAAAATAAAAGTGCAGAAGTAAAATAAAAACATGGGTTATCTCCCAAGAAGTGCTTTCTTTATAGCCATTAAGATGGGCTCAGCAGTTTTAATGATGCACTCGCAAGAAATAGTAGTTGAAGCAAAAGAGAGCATCAAAAGCAAGTATGAAACAAATTTAAGCCTAACCCACTTCCTATGAAAAGGAATCTTGTAAATAAACAAGTCATGTAGGCATAATGCAACAAGCATAGAAAAGTAACACAAGCGCAACTTCAAGATTCTCAACATAAAGAGGGGAAACTTAATATTATTAAGATGCATATAACCATGTTTCCCTCTCTCATAATAACTTTCAGTAGCATCATGAACAAACTCAACAATATAACTATCACATAAAGCATTCTTATCATGAGTCTCATGCATAAAATAATTACTACTCCCAACATAAGCATAGTCATTCTTATTAATTGTAGTGGGAGCAAATTCAACAAAGTAGCTATCATTATTATTCTCATCATCAAATATATGAGGCATAGTATAATCATAATAAAATTCACTCTCCATAGTAGGTGGCACCAAAAGACCACTATCATTATAATCATCATAAATGGGAGGCAAAGTATCGTCAAAGTAAATTTTCTCCTCAATGCTTGGGGGACTAAAAATATCATACTCATCAAAACCAGCTTCCCCAAGTTTAGAATTTTCCATAGCATTAGCAACAATGGTGTTCAAAGCATTCATACTAATAACATTGGCATTTTGCAAACAAAGTTCCATGGGTTTTTTAATTTTCTCTTCAAATACATCATGTCCTAACTCAAGATAAATACTATAAAGATCTCTAATATTTGTGTTGTTTTCCATTAAGCCTAACTAGTGAAAATAAAAACAAGAAACAAAAAGATGCAATTGGAGGATCTAAAGAAAATAGCTTCGAGCACTCACACACCGGCAACAGTGCTAGGAAATAGCTGAGTAGTCGGAGGATGTGAATACCTTTTACCTTACCTCCCCGGCAACGGCGCCAGAAAAGTGCTTGATGTCTACACACACTCCTTTTCCTGTAGACAGTGTTGGGCCTCCAAGAGCAGAGGTTTGTAGAACAGCAGCAAGTTTTCCCTTAAGTGGATCACCCAAGGTTTATCGAACTCAGGGAGGAAGAGGTCAAAGATATCCCTCTCAAGCAACCCTGCAATCACGATACAAGAAGTCTCTTGTGTCCCCAACACACCTAATACACTTTTCAGATGTATAGGTGCACTAGTTCGGCGAAGAGATAGTGAAATACAAGTGGTATGAATGAATATGAGCAGTAGTAACGGCGCGAGAAAATAGCTTGTTGGCGTGCAGTTGATGGTAGTAATATTGCAGGAAGTAAAGATGCAGTAAAACGAGTAAATAAGCGATGATTGCGGTATTTGGAAACAAGGCCTAGGGATCATACTTTCACTAGTGGACACTCTCAACATAGATCACATAATAAAACCACTCTACACTCTCTTGTTGGATGATGAACACCACTAATTGTGTAGGGCTACAAGAGCACCTCAATGCCGGAGTTAACAAGCTCCACAACATTCGATATTCATATTTAAATAACCTTAGATTGCATGATAGACCAACGCAATTACACCGAGTACTAACATAGCATGCACACTGTCACCGACAGACTATGAAAGGGGGAATAGATCACATCAATACTATCATAGTAATAGTTAACTTCATAATCTACAAGAGATCACCATCATAAACTACGCCAAGTACTACATGATGCACACACTCGTCACCATTACACCATGGAGGAGGAAGAGACTACTTTAATAACATCACCAGAGTAACACATAGATGAATAGTGATACAAAGCTCATATGAATCTCAATCATGTAAGGAAGCTCATGAGATCATTGTATTGAAGTACATAGGAGAGAGATTAACCACATAGCTACCGGTACAACCCTTAGCCTCGATGGAGAACTACTCCCTCCTCATGGGAGACAGCAGGGGTGATGAAGATGGCGGTGGTGTCGATGGAGATGCCTTCCGGGGGCACTTCCCCGTCCCGGCAGCGTGCCGGAACAGAGACTTCTGTCCCCCAGATCTTGGCTTCGTGATAGCGGTGGCTCTGGAAGGTTTCTCGTACCGTCTCTTTTCCGTCTCGAAGATTTAGGTCAAGGACCTTTAAATAGGCAAAGAGGCGGAGTCGGAGGGCTGACGGGGCCACCACATAGTAGGGCGGCGCGCCTGGCTCCTTGGCCGCGCCGCCCACACGTGTGGGCCCCCTGTGGCCCTCCTCTGGTCCCTCTCGGGTGTTCTGGAAGCTTCTTGGATTTCTAAGATGTTGGGCGTTGATTTCGTCCGATTCCGAGAATATTTCCGTACTAGGATTTCTGAAACCAAAAACAGCAGAAAACAGCAACTGGCCCTTCGGCATCTCGTCAATAGGTTAGTTCCGGAAAACGCATAAAATCATCATAAAGTGTGAACAAAACATGTAGGTATTGTCATAAAACAAGCATGGAACATAAGAAATTATAGATACGTTTGAGACGTATCAGAACATAATTAAGAAATTATAGATACGTTGGAGACGTATCAAGCATCCCCAAACTTAGTTCTACTCGTCCTCGAGTAGGTAAACGATAACAAGAATAATTTCTGAAGTGACATGCTACCAACATAATCTTGATCAGTACTATTATAAAGCATATGAGATGAATGAAATGACTCAAAGCAATGGTCTATAGTTTGCTAACAAATAGATAATGACTAAACAACTGAATCATATAGCGAAAACTTTTCATGAATATTACTTTCAAGACAAGCATCAAAATGTCTTGCATAAGAGTTAACTCATAAAGCAATAGATTCTTAATAAAAGGTTTTGAAGCAACACAAAGGAAGATTTAAGTTTCAGCAATTGCCTTCAACTTTCAACATGCATATCTCATGGATAATTGTCAACACAAAGTAATATAATAAGTGCAATAAGCAAGCATGTAAGAATCAATGCACACAGTTAACACAAGTGTTTGCTTCTAAGATAGAAAGAAGTAGGTAAACTGACTCAACATAAAGTAAAAGAAAGGCCCTTCGCAGAGGGAAGCAGGGATTAAATCATGTGCTAGAGCTTTTTAAGTTTTGAAATCATAAATTGATCATAAAAATAAAGTTTTGAGAGGTGTTTGTTGTTGTCAACGAATGGTAGTGGGCACTCTAACCCCCTTGTCAAACAGACTTTCAAAGAGCGGCTCCCATGAAGGACGTTATCTCTACCAACAAGGTAGATCATCCCTCTTCTATTTTGTTTACACATGTATTTTAGTTTTATTTATAGATGACACTCCTCCCAACCTTTTGCTTTCACAAGCCATGGCTAACCGAATCCTCGGGTGCCTTCCAACATTTCACATACCATGGAGGAGTGTCTATTGCAAAATTAAGTTGCTTATCGATAAATCAGGGCAAAACATGTGAAGAGAATTATTTATGAAAGTTAATTAATTGGGGCTGGGCACCCCGTTGCCAGCTCTTTTTGCAAAATTATTGGATAAGCGGATGTATATGCCACTAGTCCATTGGTGAAAGTCTGCCCAACAAGATTGAAAGATAAAGCACCACATACTTCCTCATGAGCTATAAAACATTGACACAAATAAGGAGTAATAAAGTTTTGAATTGTTTAAAGGTAGCACATGAAGTATTTACTTGGAATAGCAGAAAATACCACATAGTAGGTAGTTATGGTGGACACAAATGGCATAGGTTTTGGCTCAAGGTTTTGGATGCACGAGAAGCATTCCCTCTCAGTACAAGGCTTTGGCTAGCAAGGTTGTTTGAAGCAAACACAAGTATAAACCGGTACAGCAAGACTTATATAAAAACATATTGCAAGCATTATAAGACTCTACACTGTCTTCCTTGTTACTCAAACACTTTTACCAGAAAATATCTAGACCTTAGAGAGACCAATCATGCAAATGAATTTCATCCAGCTCTACGGTAGTTCTCCACTAATAGGCTTAAACTACATGGTGCAAAAGCTTAAACATAATCTACTTGAGAGCTCAAAACAATTGCCAAGCATCAAATTATTCAAGACAATATACCAACTACCACATGAAGCATTTTCTGTTTCCAACCAAATAACAATCAATGCTGAGGCTTTCAGCTTTCGACATAAACATAAACAATAAGTGCTGAGGCTTTCAGCTTTCCCCATGAACATGAAAAATAAATGATGAGGCTTTCAGCATTCGCCATGAATATTAAAGTAAAACGAAGAATACAAGTGTTCAAATGAAAAAGCGGAGCGTGTCTCTCTCCCACGCAAGCATGCTAGGATCCGATTTATTCAAAGAATGAAAATAACAAAACGAAAATAAAAGCACACAGACGCTCCAAGTAAAGTGCATAATATGTGACGGAATTAAAACATAGTTTCACTAGAGATGACCTGATAAATTGTGGATGAAGAAGGGGATGCCTTGGGAATCCCCAAGCTTAGACGCTTGAGTCTTCTTGGAATTGTTGGAGATATGCCCAAGAGACAATAATAAAATGGTTATTATTATATATCTTTGTGTTTATGATAATGTTTACATACCATGCTATAATTGTATTAACCGAAACATTGATACATGTGTGTTATGTGAAACAACAAGGAGTCACTAGTAAGCCTCTTGTATAACTAGCTTGTTGATTAATAGATGATCATGGTTTCGTGATCATGAACATTGGATGTTATTAATAACAAGGTTATGTCATTATATGAATGATGTAATGGACACACCCAATTAAGCGTAGCATAAGATCACGTCATTAAGTTATTTGCTATAAGCTTTCGATACATAGTTACCTAGTCCTTATGACCATGAGATCATGTAAATCAGTTATACCGGAAAGGTACTTTGATTACATCAAACGCCACTGCGTAAATGGGTGGTTATAAAGGTGGGATTAAGTATCCGGAAAGTATGAGTTGAGGCATATGGATCAACAGTGGGATTTGTCCATCCCGATGACGGATAGATATACTCTGGGCCCTCTCGGTGGGATGTCGTATAATGTCTTGCAAGCATATGAATAAGTTCATAAGAGACCACATACCACGGTACGAGTAAAGAGTACTTGTCAGGAGACGAGGTTGAACAAGGTATAGAGTGATACCGATGATCAAACCTCGGACAAGTAAAATATCGCGTGACAAAGGGAATTGGTATCGTATGTGAATGGTTCATTCGATCACTAAGTCATCGTTGAATATGTGGGAGCCATTATGGATCTCCGGATCCCGCTATTGGTTATTGGTCGGAGAGAAGTCTCAACCATGTCTACATAGTTCGCGAACCGTAGGGTGACACACTTAAGGTTTGATGTTGTTTAAAGTAGATATGGAATATGGAATGGAGTTCGAAGTTTTGTTCGGAGTCTCGGATGGGATCCAGGACATCACGAGGAGTTCCGGAATGGTCCGGAGAATAAGATTCAATATATAGGAAGTCATTTTCTAGGTTTGAAAATGATCCGGTATTTTCTCTGGAAGGTTCTAGAAGGTTCTAGAAGAGTCCGGAAGAAATAAGGATGGAAGGTGGAGTCCCAGAGAGACTCCACCCACCTTGGCCGGCCAGCCTAAGGGAGGAGGAGTCCCAAGTGGACTCCCCACCATGGTGGCCGGCCACCCCACCAAGGAAAGGGGGGAGTCCCACTCCCCCTAGGTTTGGTTACTTGGAAGGTTTTTGTTGGGGTCTTATTCGGACACTTTGACCTAAACCTTGGGGCTTCCACCTATATAAAGAGGGGAGGAGAGGGGCTGGCCGGCCACCACAACACCACCATGGCCGCACCCCTCAAGGCTGCCCTAGCCGGCGCCCCCTCTACCAAACCCTAGCGGTTCCCTCCTACCTCTCTCTCCCACATAGCTTAGGCGAAGCTCTGTCGGAGATCTCCACCACCACCGTCACCACGCCGTCGTGCTGCCGGGATTCCAAGGAGGATCTACTACTTCCGCTGCCCGCTGGAACGGGGAGAAGGACGTCGTCTTCATCAACACCGAACGTGTGACCGAGTACGGAGGTGCTGCCCGATTGTGGCACCGTGTCAAGATCTTCTACGCGCTTTTGAAAGCGGCAAGTGATCGTCTACCGCAGCAACGAGAGCCTCCTCTTGTAGGCTTTGGAAATATTCAAGGGTTAGTCTCGTTCATCTCCTCGTTGCTCCCATCTTCTAGATTGCATCTTGGCTTGGATTGCGTTCTCGCGGTAGGAAAATTTTTGTTTTCTATGCAACGAATCCCTACAGTGGTATCAGAGCCGTGTCTATGCATAGATGGTTGCACGAGTAGAACACAATTGTTTTGTGGGCGTTGATGCTTATGTTGTCTTTAGTTTGAGTACTTTGCATCTTTGTGGCATAGTGGGATGAAGCGGCTCGGGCTAACTTTACATGACCGCGTTCATGAGACTTGCTCCTCGTTCGACATGCAACTTGTATTGCATAAGAGGCTTTGCGGGTGTCTCGTCTCTCCTACTATAGTGAAGATTCAATTTACTCTTCTATTGACAACACTAGTATCACCGTTGTGGTTCATGTTCGTAGGTAGATTAGATCTTACTCGAAAACCCTAAACCACGTAAAATATGCAAACCAAATTAGAGACGTCTAACTTGTTTTTGCAGGGTTTGGTGATGTGATATGGCCATGATGTGATGATGAATATGTATGAGATGATCATTATTTTATTGTGGCAACCGGCAGGAGCCTTATGGTTGTCTTTAAATTTCATGTTGAGTAGTATTTCAAAGTAGTTGTAATAGTTGCTACATGAGGTGAACAACCATGAAGACGGCGCCATGGACCTTGACGCTACGCCGACGATGATGGAGATCATGCCCGTTGATGATGGAGATCATGTCCGTGCTTTGGAGATGAAGATCGAAGGCGCAAAGACAAAAGGGCCATATCATATCACATATGAATTGCATGTGATGTTAATCCTTTATGCATCTTATTTTGCTTAGAACGCGACGGTAGCATTATAAGATGATCCCTCACATTAATATCAAGATAATAAAGTGCTCTCCCCTCGTAAGCACCGTTGATATAGTTCGTCGTTTCGAAGCATCTCGTGATGATCGGATGTGATAGACTCAACGTTCACATACAACGGGTGTAAGCCATGTTGCACACGCGGAATACTTGGGTTTGCTTGACGAGCCTAGCATGTACGGACATGGCCTCGGGACAACGGAAACCGAAAGGTTGAACACGAGTCATATGGATGATATGATCAACATGTTGATGTTCACCATTGAAGCTACATCATCTCACGTGATGATCGGTTTTGGTGTAGTGGATATGGATCGTGTACCACTTAACAACTATGAGGGATGTTGTATTAAGTGGGAGTTCATTAGTAATTAGATTAAAACATGAACTAATTATCATAAACATAGTCTGAGTAGTATTTTGAATTAATTTTGTAGTATTGGCATCCGTTTTTCTAACATACGCTAGTCTTGTAATTGAGATAGAAATAGTGTTAAAATCTGACAAGAAACTTTACGGACTGGTACCGTATTGTTAAAGAATCGAGAAATGATTATGTCTTATTGCAAACTTTTAGTAAACCTCACATTGTTGATTCAAAGAGTTATGGTTTCAATTAGTACCTAAAGTTATATTGTCTCCGTGAAACTTGAAGTTCAAATCTGTTTGAAAAGTAAGGAGCTGAAAATTTAGTTTTCGGAAATAATCAAGGTATGAGATATATGTGATATCTAAGACCTTATTGCAAGATGATAGAATATAATTCGGTGAGACTACATAAACTCATAAGTTTTATGGGAATGTACGAAGGTTGAAGACGCAAGGCGTCCCAATCCTCCAACTATTGGGGCACTAACAATATTCGCATATCCATGAAGTGATCGTCCTTAGTATGCACCGTTGCTAAGACTCGTCGTTTCGAAGCATCACGTGATGATCGGGTGTTATAGATTCTACGTGTGTATACAACGGGTGCAAGCCAGATTTGCACATGCGAATACTGAGGTTATACTTTACGAGCCTAGCATGTACAGACATGGTCTCAAAAAGTCTTCATGATATGATAATATTATGAGTGAAATTGTTCATCATATTAAAAGGTTACTAATAGTGAAATCCGGAACACTTGTCATATGATGATCAACTTCAAAGTAAGAACCTCAAGGTTATTGGTATTTGACCAACAAACCTAGAAGTTATTGATGTTGAAGTGTTTTTCTGAATAATGAGGAAAGCTAAAAGAGAAACTACAAAAGATTATTGGCAGTAAAGAAAGAAAAGACTAGAAAGTCTAGCTCGTGTGTATATAAATGATATACATGTTATGGTTGTATTCCTAGTTAGGTCACACAATGAAATTCTTGGGTATTAGTACCATATTGGTTGGTATGAAGTGTCATACAAAACAACGCAATACAAGAATACAATGGCCTAAGTGATCGATAAGGAATATGGTAATAATGCACGTCTGGAACATAACAAAGTGTTGTTATGTTTATCGTTGGCATTCTACCTAGCCCTTAGAATTTATAATAAAGAACTTAATAATTTTTATTTTGCTCTGGTCAAATGAAAACAATGAGTTGTTCAAATTATGACATTACTCCATGTACGATGGATAAGTTATTATAAATCTTAATGGTGAAACACACACACATAATACTCGACGCTAAAAGGCAAATGATTTGAATTCCACTTATTTGTGGAACCGCCATTTAGGTCATGTTAGAAAGGAACGCATGAAGGAACTCCATGCAAATGGATTTTTGGAGTCATTTGATTATTGAATCGTTTGGCGCTTGCAAATCTTTTCTAAAGAGAATGACTAAAATACCGTTCATAGGCCAAGAGTTGAACGGGCAACTAACTTAGTGGAAACATACATGCCGATGTATGTGGTTCATCGGGCATAGTTGTGTGCGGGAGATTCTTCTACTTCATGAAAACTTCCAACAATGAATTGAGTATATATATGTGGATATATTCGATAAGGAAGAAGTTTGAAACATTTGAATGGATTCAAATAAATTTCAGCATGAAGTGGAAATCATCGTAATAGAAAAGTCAAATATCTATGATTGGATCATTGGGAAAATATTTGAATTACGAGTTTTTAGCGAACATCTAAGAGAGTTATGAAATTGTTCTACAACTCACATTTCTTGGAGTATCATAATGATGATATTTTTAGTATCCGAGAGATGTATCCAAACCTTGTTGGATTAATGATGAGATAAAATATTATGACGCCATTATATTTTTGTGGATTATGCTTTAGTGACTACCGCTTTTACACTGAATAGAGCATCATCATAATCCGTTGAAATGACACCATACGAGTTATGGCATGGGTATGAACCCTGATAGTTTTTTCTTAAATTTTGGTATGCATAGCATAAGTAAATAAGTTTACAACCAAAATCGGATAAATGTCTTTGTTGGTTATCCCAGAGATTTGATTGGGAATTCTTCCCACAAGACAAAGACAAAAGTGTTTGTCAATGTTTCTTATTTCCGAGAAATTGTTTCTAGCGAAGTATTTGAGTGGGAGGACAATAGAACTTGATAAGGTTTATGAACCTGAGCATAATGATCAGAGTAGCGCAGCATCGGAATTGGTTCCGGAAGCGGCCACGTCGATCATAGCTCTCATGACTACAAAATGTTTTAGCCATGGAGATCAAAGTACCTATTGAACTTTGTAGGTATGATTTACTTTGTGATTGATGTCTACGGGTGCTTCTATTCTTGTAGACAGTGTTGGGCCTCCAAGAGCAGAGGTTTGTAGAACAGCAGCAAGTTTCCCTTAAGTGGATCACCCAAGGTTTATCGAACTCAGGGAGGAAGAGGTCAAAGATATCCCTCTCATGCAACCCTGCAACCACAAAGCAAGAAGTCTCTTGTGTCCCCAACACACCTAATAGGTGCACTAGTTCAGCGAAGAGATAGTGAAATACAGGTGGTATGAATAAATAGTAGCAGTAGTAACGCAGTAAAACAGTAAACAAGCAGCGATAGCAGTATTTAGGAACAAGGCCTAGGGATCGTACTTTCACTAGTGGACACTCTCAACATTGATCACATAACAGAATAAATAAATGCATACTCTACACTCTTTTGTTGGATGATGAACACCATTGCGTAGGATTACACGAACCCTCAATGCCGGAGTTAACAAGCTCCACAATTCAATGTTCATATTTAAATAACCTTAGAGTGCATGAAAGATCAACACGACTAAACCAAGTACTAACACAGCATGCACACTGTCACCTTCACACTATGTAGGAGGAATAGATCACATCAATACCATCATAGCAATAGATAACTTCATAATCTACAAGAGATCATAATCATAGCCTACGCCAAGTACTAACACGGATGCACACACTGTCACCATTACACCGTGCGGGAGGAATAAAACTACTTTAATAACATCACTAGAGTAGCACATAGATAAATTGTGATACAAAACACATTGCAATCATAAAGAGATATAAATAAGCACTTCACTACGCCATTCATAACGGTGAATAAGTATTCCGTGAAATATAGCCTAAGAGACCCACATGGTGCACACACTTGTCACCTTTACACACGTGGGACAAGGAGTCTCCGGAGATCACATAAGTAAAACCCACTTGACTAGCATAATGACATCTAGATTACAAGCATCATCATATGAATCTCAATCATGTAAGGCAGCTCATGAGATTATTGTATTGAAGTACATAGAAGAGAGATTAACCACATAGCTACCGGTACAGCCCCGAGCCTCGATGGAGAACTACTCCCTCCTCATGGGAGACAGCAGCGTTGATGGAGATGGCGGTGGTGTCGATGGAGGAGCCTTCCGGGGGCACTTCCCGTCCCGGCGGCGTGCCGGAACAGAGACTCCTGTCCCCCAGATCTTGGCTTCGCGATGGCGGCGGCTCTGGAAGGTTTCTCGTACCGTGGTTTTTCCGTCTCGAGGTTTTAGGTCTGGGACCTTTATATAGGCGAAGAGGCGGCGTCAGAAGGTCGAAGGGGCGACGACACCATAAGGCGGCGCGGCCAGGGCCTGGGCCGCGCCGGCCTATCATCTGGGGCCTGTGTGGCCCCCCTCTGGCGACTCTCGGGTGTTCTGGATGCTTCCGGGAAAAATAGGAACCTGGGCGTTGATTTCGTCCAATTCCGAGAATATTTCGTTACTAGGATTTCTGAAACCAAAAACAGCAGAAAACAGCAACTGGCACTTCGGCATCTTGTTAATAGGTTAGTTCCAGAAAATGCACGGATATGACATAAAGTGTGCATAAAACATGTAGATATCATCAATAATGTGGCATGGAACATAAGAAATTATCGATACGTCGGAGACGTATCAGTGATCAAATAAATGATTTGTGGACAAAGGATTGTTTTTTGAACAATGATAAATCAACTACATACAAAGAAGTTATGATGGGCCCTAACTACGTTAAAATGGCTATACGCCATGAAATCCAAAATAGATGAATACTTTTTGAAAGTAAATGGATCTATAAAATTGATGGACTTGGATGTAATATCCTTGAAGAAGCTTGACTTGTCGAAAAGTTGTTTACGACAAAGTTTAGAGAGTTGACTACGATAAGATTAGATCTTCCATAGCAATGCTTATAGTCTATGTGGATTATTCTAGTAATCACTACATATTTCTTTTATGAGATATGCTAGTAGGATGGCAAAATACACTACTTAACAGAAGTGTGTATTAAAGGTGTATACAAGATACAACCAATAGTTTTGCTAGTCCGTAGAATATTAGATAGGTATACGAACTTCAATTGGATGAAGTGAGTATCGCAGAGTTGGAATCTTCACCAGATGAAAATAGTCAAAGAGTTTTTGATTTCATCAGAGACGATGAAGAGGCTTGCATTTGCAAGAAATTAAGTGGGAGCGCTGAGACATATTTATAATACTTATGTAGATGACATATAGTTGGTTATAAATAATGTAATTATATACTTGATTAAAAGGTTTCATTGAGAATTAACTTTAATGAAAGGATATGGACTAAAACATATTTAGTGTCAAGATCTATGAAGATAGATTAAAACACATAATAAGTTTAAGTCAAAGTACATAGAATGGATATTGAAGTAGTTTAATATAGAAATATTAAGAAGGTGTTCTTTTCATGCGAAGGTTTAACAAGACTTGAGTGTAATTGACACTCGATGAGTAAAAACACATGAGTGATTTTAGATCACGAATAATATGTACAAAATCATATGTCCTATGCTCTAAAAAGTTAGGAGCATATACCAGAATGATTCATGTGATGATCATTGGACAAACAGTAAGAATATCCTTGTGTGCTTTAGAAGAACCAAGGATATATATATATATAGTTTTATATGAGGTAATGACAAACAAATCGCTGTAAACTGTTGCATCGATATTAGTTTGATCACATATAAAAATAAAATTCAAATCTCAAATTAGGCTAAGTGTTATTTAAAAGGTAGCACAATGAGATAGAAGTTGTCTATGCTAAATTTAGAAGAGTTCTAAATATTGTGACGGATTCTACAAAAGAAGGCAGAGTATGTCATTGTTTTGACAATGACAGAGGATGTTAAGTCAAGAGGTTCTTTGAGAACTTGGTGTAGTTCCGGCAGAGTCAGAACTTTGAAGCTATATTGTGTGTGACAATATTAGTGACATATTTCAGACCGCGGAATTAAGGTTCCACCAAAAGACCAAACATATTTAATGCCTACTCATTTGGAAATGAGTGATGCGTTGAGACGCAAATGAATTACAAAATACATACATTTCTGAGCGTGTCAGATCCGTTGACTAAAACCTCTCCCGTAAGCAATACATGATAAAGCACCAGAAGGCCAAGGTGTTATATCTTTACAAATGTAAAACTAGATTATTGACTCTAGTGCAAGTGGGAGACTGTTGGAGATATGCCCAAGAGACAATAATAAAATGGTTATTATTATATATCTTTGTGTTTATGATAATGTTTACATACCATGCTATAATTGTATTAACCGAAACATTGATACATGTGTGTTATGTGAAACAACAAGGAGTCACTAGTAAGCCTCTTGTATAACTAGCTTGTTGATTAATAGATGATCATGGTTTCGTGATCATGAACATTGGATGTTATTAATAACAAGGTTATGTCATTATATGAATGATGTAATTGACACACCCAATTAAGCGTAGCATAAGATCACGTCATTAAGTTATTTGCTATAAGCTTTCGATACATAGTTACCTAGTCCTTATGACCATGAGATCATGTAAATCACTTATACCGGAAAGGTACTTTGATTACATCAAACGCCACTGCATAAATGGGTGGTTATAAAGGTGGGATTAAGTATCCGGAAAGTATGAGTTGAGGCATATGGATCAACAGTGGGATTTGTCCATCCCGATGACGGATAGATATACTCTGGGCCCTCTCGGTGGGATGTCGTCTAATGTCTTGCAAGCATATGAATAAGTTCATAAGAGACCACATACCACGGTACGAGTAAAGAGTACTTGTCAGGAGACGAGGTTGAACAAGGTATAGAGTGATACCGATGATCAAACCTCGGACAAGTAAAATATCGCGTGACAAAGGGAATTGGTATCGTATGTGAATGGTTCATTCGATCACTAAGTCATCGTTGAATATGTGGGAGCCATTATGGATCTCCGGATCCCGCTATTGGTTATTGGTCGGAGAGAAGTCTCAACCATGTCTACATAGTTCGCGAACCGTAGGGTGACACACTTAAGGTTTGATGTTGTTTAAAGTAGATATGGAATATGGAATGGAGTTCGAAGTTTTGTTCGGAGTCTCGGATGGGATCCAGGACATCACGAGGAGTTCCGGAATGGTCCGGAGAATAAGATTCAATATATAGGAAGTCATTTTCTAGGTTTGAAAATGATCCGGTATTTTCTTAGGCGAAGCTCTGTCGGAGATCTCCACCACCACCGCCACCACGCCGTCGTGCTGCCGGGATTCCAAGGAGGATCTACTACTTCCGCTGCCCGCTGGAACGGGGAGAAGGACGTCGTCTTCATCAACACCGAACGTGTGACCGAGTACGGAGGTGCTGCCCGATTGTGGCACCGTCAAGATCTTCTACGCGCTTTTGAAAGCGGCAAGTGATCGTCTACCGCGAGCAACGAGAGCCTCCTCTTGTAGGCTTTGGAAATCTTCAAGGGTTAGTCTCGTTCATCCCCTCGTTGCTCCCATCTTCTAGATTGCATCTTGGCTTGGATTGCGTTCTCGCGGTAGGAAAATTTTTGTTTTCTATGCAACGAATCCCTACAGGAATATATGGGGATGACCCACGGGGGCATCCCCAAGCTTAGGCTTTTCATTCTTCTTGATCATATTGTATCATCCTCCTCTCTTGATCCTTGAAAACTACCTTCACAGCAAACTCAAAGCAATCTCATTAGAGGGTTAGTGCATAATCAAAAATTCACATGTTCAGCAAGGACACAATCATTTCCAACACTTCTGGATATTACCCAAGGCTACTGAAATTTAATGGAGCAAACAAATCCACTCAAACACAGTAAAAGAGGCAATGCGAAATAAAAGGCAGAATCTGTCAAAAACAGAACAGTCCGTAAAGACAAATTTTTTCGAGGCACTTAACATGCTCAGATGGAAAAGCTTTAGTTGAATGAAAGTTGCGTACATATCTGAGGATTACTCATGAATTTTTTCAGAATTTTTAGATTTTTCTACAGTGAGAAAAGCTCAAATTCGTGACAGCTAAAAATCTGTTTCTGCGCAGAAATCCAAATCTAGTATCAACTTTCTATCAAAGACTTTACTTGGCACAACAATGCAATAAAATAAAGATACAAAGGTATTGCTACAGTAGTAACAAGCACCTTGACTCAAATATAAAACAAAAATTGCAGAAATAAAATAATGGGTTGTCTCCCATAAGCGCTTTTCTTTAAAGCCTTTTAGCTAGGCATGATAATTTTCATGATGCTCTTATAAAGATGAGAGTTGAATATAAGAGAGCATCAAAAAAGCAAATACCAAACACATTTAAGTCTAACCCACTTTCTATGCAAACGAATCTTGTAAGAAAACAAATTATTGAAGCATGAAGCTACTATCATAGAAAGATAAAGCAAGTGCAACTTGAAAATTTTCAACAAAAAGAGAGGTGACTTAATATTATTGAGATATATAAAACCATGTCTCCCTCTCTCATAATAATTTTTAGTGGTATCATTGATAAACTCAACAATATAGCTATCGCATAAAGCATTCTTATCATGATCCACATGCATAAAAGTATCATTACTCTCCACACAAGCATAATCAATTTTATTAGTAATAGTGGGAGTAAAACTATCACATCCATCATTATAATCATTATAAATTGGAGGCATATAATAATCATAATGAATTTTATCCTCAATAGTAGATGGACTGAAAATATCACAATCACCATAACGAACTTGAATATGATAGACAAGCTGTATATTAGAGAGATGGTTTTGGGTAATCCCTCCATAACTATGACAAGTTTCATGAGGATGACTGTAATTATAACCTATGTCATAGTATTCTTTATAATAATTGTCAAAGATTGGAGGCATAGTGTCATCATAAGAAATAGAATAGTTATCTTCCAAAGTGTGTTCATCTATAAACATACCATCATTGTTACTAGAAGGAGATGTATCAAACATATAATCATCAGCAGCAAAAGGATTTTCAAACACCTCATCCCCAAGCTTAGAGATTTCTATATCATCATGGGAAGAAACATGGATAGCACTAATACTATGGCAATTATTAACATCATCATTTTCAGAACTAGTGTCCCAGAGATCTTCAATATCAAAAGAAGTGTGCTTTTCCCAATCATGATCACTAATATAAATAACAGGCATAGGTTCATCATCAAGTTCAGAATCATCGAATTAAGAATTATAAGTATCAATTGTAATAGGAGCAACAAGTTTGGGAGAAGATACCATTTCCTCTCTCTTTTACTCCTCTTCTTCTTCTTCGTTCCCTTCTTCTTCTTCTTTCCCCTTTAAGAGGGGAGAGGCTTGAAAGGAAGCTTCTCCACATAACCTGGTTTATCATTAGAAACAATAGAAGAAACTTGGGAGGATACCTCTCTTTCATTAATAAGAACAAAACACATATTAGTCATGTCATATTTTGGTAAAGTCCCATCCCTTATAACACTTTGTATGTAGGTTTTGGCATGGCAATTACTAACACAATAGAGATAACATCCATGCAACACACTATTCATATCAAGATCACTCATATCTAACAAAGAAAATTTTCTTGATAACTCTTCACACCCCAAAAATAAAGTAAGTTCATCATGCTGATTAGAAGTGATCATGTTATCACAATATAGACTTGAAGTACTCATTAAATTCGAAATACTATCATCATGACCAGAACATTGAAAATTAAAATGACCCACTTCATAGCAAAGTTCACAAATAAAAGGATGGATGTCACAAACTTTTTCACCAAGATCTTTTAGAGCCTTGTACCACATTCTAGTTTTTTCATTCCTATGATGGAAACAATATTCATCTTAGATTTGATTAATTCCACAAGGTCTATGCATTCCACAAAAATTAACATGCTTATAAGAAATAGTATTTTCAGAAGTTTGGGCATGTTTATTGCAATCATTAACAACAATTTCATTTTCCATGCAAGTGTCTTTGAAAGTTTCATGATACACGTCCCAATTTTCTTTAGGAACATTAATATGAGAAGCAAAGGTTCTACAACAATCAAAAATAATTTTAGAATCAAGACCATAATTATCACTAAGCTTTTGAAAACCAGCAGTTTCAATGAAAGACTTAATGCATTCATATTCATAGTTTATACCTGATTCTTTACCTTTGTCGTTCTCCCAATCTTCAGTATTGCTTTGAATTCTTTCAAGAAGATCCCATCTAGCTTCAACCTTCTTACTTGTGAAAGAACCCTGTGAACATGCATCTACATAATCCTTATAATGACTTGAAAGCCGTGCATAAAAATTAGTAACAATTATTTCCTCAGAAAGCTCATGGTTAGGACATTTGAGTATTAATGTTTTTAGTCTTCCCCAAGCTTGAGCAATGCTTTCTCCATCATGAGGGTAAAAATTATAAATGCGATTCCTATCTAGATGCACTTCATGAAGAGGATAAAATTTAGAGTAAAAGAGAGATTCAAGCTGTTTCCAATTCGATGGTTGTTCATCCAGCAGACCTATACCATTCCTTTGCTTTGTCCTTAAGTGACAATGGAAATAGTTTCCTCATAACATTTTCTCTTGATAAACCTGCAATCTCAAATAACTCACAAAGTTCTGTAGGTTTAGACAAGTGAACACTTGGATGGACTGATCCATCCCCTACATACTGATCATTCATAACCCTTTCAACAATTTTCATAGGTATTTTAAAAGGAATACTTTCAACAGGTGGATTTGGAATATCACAAGCATCATTCGAATTACCACATATTGGAGACAAAGCATTATCAAGGCAAAATACTTCTTCCAAAGCTGAGGAGCAAAAAAGATTATTTTTATATAAACTAGCTTCCCCAAGCTTGAGTTTTTCCATAGCATTAAAAATAATGGTGTCCAAAAAATTTATACTAATAACATTACTACCACTATTATGCAGACAAACTTCCATAGGTTTTTTAATTTTCTCTTCAAAAGCATCATGTCCTAATTCAATATAAATTTCATAAAGATCTCTAATTTTGTTGTTGTTTTCCATTAAGCCTAACTAGTGAAATAAAAACAAGAAACAAAAAGATATAATTGCGAGAATCTAAAGGAAATAGCTTCGAGCACTCACACACCGGCAACGAGTGCTAGGAAATAGCTTAGTAGTCGGAGGATGTGAATACCTTTTACCTTACCTCCCCGGCAACGGCGCCGGAAAATAGCTTGATGTCTACGCACGCTTATATTCCTGTAGACGGTGTTGGGCCTCCAAGAGCGAGAGGTTCGTAGAACAGCAACAAGTTTCCCTTAAGTGAATCACCCAAGGTTTATCGAACTCAGGGAGGTAGAGGTCAAAGATATCCCTCTCAAGCAACCCTGCAATTAAGATACAAGAAGTCTCTTGTGTCCCCAACACACATAGTACACTTGTCAGATGTATAGGTGCACTAGTTCGGTGAAGAGATAGTGAAATACAAGTAATATGGATGATTATAAGTAGTAATTGCAATCTGAAATAAAAATGGCAGCAAGCGAACATGTAGCAGAACTTGTTGGAAACGGTGTTTAAATGCTTAGAAACAAGGCCTAGGGATCATACTTTCACTAGTGGACACTCTCAACAATGATCACATAATTGAATAAATAAATGCTACTCTCAAACACTCTCTTGTTGGATAACAAACACCATTCATTGTGTAGGGCTGCAAAAGCACACCTCAAGCCGGAGTAAACAAGCTCCACAACGTCATAAAGGAATCACACACGATGCACACACTCGTCACCATCACACCGTGGAGAGTGACTCCGGAGTTCATATTAAAGTAACCTCTAGAGTGCATAATAGACAAGAGTAACATCTACATATTCAACTAGATTACAAACCTCATGATCACATAAAGATCACACCATGGGAGAGAGAGATGAACCACATAGCTACCGGTAGAGCCCTCAGCCTCGGGGAGAACTACTCCTCCTCATCATGGGAGACAGACAACAGGGATGAAGATGGCGATGGAGTCGATGGAGATGGCTCCGGGGCAATTCCCCGTCCCGGCGAGGTGCCGAAACAGAGACTTCGTCCCCCGAATTAGGGTTTTTGGTGGCGGCGGAACTACGGAACTCTTCCGGAGAAATCGCCGATCTCCTTAGGGTTTTCGGGCAGGAGCTTAATATAGGCGAAAGGGCGGCGCGAGGGGGTGCCCGAGGGCCCACCCCATAGGGCGGCGCCGCCCCCCTCCTGGCCGCGACAGTGGATGGGGAGGAGGCCGTGGGCCTCCTCTGGCCTGGCCCTTCTGGCTCCGTGGGTCTTCTGGCGAAATAGAATTTCTGTAATTTTTCTGGATTTTTCCGAGCACTTTGGTTTTTGGGCCTTTTGTGCAATAAATAGACATAATAAACAGAAACTGGCACTGTGGCATCTTGTTAATAGGTTAGTCCAATAAATGCCATAATATGATACAAAGTGCATATAAAACATGTAGCTATTGGCATAAAACTAGCATGGAACATAAGAAATTATAGATACGTTTGAGACGTATCATGAGGTTGAAGAAGACTTAGCAAAATTGCAGATAACCCCCTGGGAATTAGTTGGGTTGTCTTGGGCTATTGCTGGGCCTATTGGGCTGCGCAAGGGAGAGGAGAGAGAGGGGAATTGGGCTGCTAGCCCAAAACAGAGAGGGGGGGGGGTTCTCTCTTTTTCAAAATCCGTTTTCTATTTTGTTTCCAATTTTTTGCATTTTCGAATTCAGTTTGAAACTTCAAACTATTTTGAAACTTTCAAAATAATCATGGCCTTCTTGACATAATGCAAATGGGCCACAACCTTTAGTTTGAAATATTGAAACATTTTGAGCATTTGAATTTTGGGAGAGATTTGAATAACACTTAAGGTTTTCAAATCATTTCCTTTATGCAATTTTCTTAGGAAATCATGATGCTCATGAAATGATGCACAAACAAACCCTAATTAATTTAGCTAAAGGTGGGGTGTTACAACTTACATAAGAGAATATTATTTATCATTAAACACTTTATCATTTCTACATAGCCAAAGCGGACAAATAACGGCAAGCCCTCCCACCCAAATAAGCACTTTAAACCTATTCCACCCTATTAAGCCAATTGCCGAAAATATTGGAAAATTTAATGTGGCGGGTATAGGGTAGAACCTGTTTGGATGATTAACCATATAGATCTTGCAAAATAGCATTGGAAGAATAAATATTTAATTGTCTCATAATGGTGATAAAAGATACACTTTTTACTACCCAGTTGCGTTTTTTCTAGGTTATCCTCAGTAAGTATTACCCGATGACCAAGGTACCATACGAAAACCCTTTGTCATCAACAACATCTTCATCTTTAAAATTTTATGAATATTAATTATCAGTTGTAAAGGTTGAATCAGTGCTATGTATGTTGATTCCACGGAGAATTACCATTCTCCTTAAGGTTCCAGCGGAACTCATCTGTCCCATGTGACAGTCGAAAGCCAAATGAATTTGCAATGCACATTCCAATCTGTCAAGCGGGGACCGACAAGATCCCTTCTAAACATCACACATGGCGGGTTATACTCCATCACCTTAGATAAGGTATCATCCTTGTGACGCACAATATTGTATAAGGTTGGATATTATTCTCGAAGAGTGGCATTTTCTAACCATTTGTCCTTCCAGAACCTTATCTCAAATCCATCCTTAATGGAGAATGAGCCAAATGGGAAGAAGTGCTTCTTCGTCGCCATAGGGACAACCCATAAGTTGGAATCCCTGGGTTTCCAAACAAAACTGAGAAATCGCAGGTGAGCCAAGATACTTTCACCTTAGTATTGTCTGCCAAACCCCATCTTCGGTAAGTAGTTTAGCCAACCACTTGCCCAATAGAGCCGTATTCTTAACCTCAAGGACATGAACACCAAGCCCTCATTGGTGTTTTGCACGACACACAACACTCCATTTGGTAAGCCGGTATTTATTCTTGTCACTATTCCCTTAGCAAAAAAATCTTGATCGAAAATAGTCTAACCGATCCAAGACTTCTTTGGGAAATTAGAAGAAAGAAAACATTTGCAGTACCATATTGGTTGGTACTGAGTTAATGAGAACCAATCTTCCACACAGAGATAGTTATTTTTCTTTCCAACTGCTTCCATTCAGCAATTGTAAGCCTCCAAAAATAAATCAGAATGCCTAAGTAGCTAATTGGAAACTGCCCAATCCAACAACCAAAAAGCTCGGCATATATGTTGGCGTTGTCCTGGGTCTCGCCAAAGCAAAACAATTCACTATTATGGAAGTTAATTTTCAATCCCGATAAGTGCTCGAAAACTGATAAAATTAATTTCATATTTCTCGCTTTCTCGAGATTATGTTCCATAAACAGAATCATATCACCGACATACTGGAGAACAGATAGTGCATCGTCAACAAGGTGAGGGACCACCCCTTTTGCCCTTCAGTTTTAGCATGCTCTATAACGATAGCTAGCATATAGGAAAATAACTTGCAAAGGAGATGGATGTCTGGTATTACAAACCATGTTATTTGTACGTAGTGATAGCAATCATTATAAGCCAATCGCTCTTGCTGAAATTAGTGTTTGATCCTTGCATTCCATGCCACTTGGAGGACTGACCATATATAACCTGCAAAATCAGGTTGGAAGAGTGAGTGTTTGACATTCTCATTGTGATGACATAATCAACTTTTTGTGCTAATTTGCCCGTTATGCTTTGCGAGGTTGTGTTTGGTTAGAATAACCCCTCTACGAAGTTATCATGTAAAGATTTTAATTTTAAGTGGTATACTATTTATTTTCCAAATGGGCATATTGTTGATTACTGTCCGTTTAGTATTGTGATGCATTATCCAAACCGGGCGTAGGCCGCTTGAATCAGCCCATTCTAGCACACACGACACACTGCTAAAGAACAGAGTACATAGTCAGCTAGCATTTGCAAACATCAGCCACTGCTTTACCTAAAGTTCCGAGGCCATACGATTAGGTGCCGGGACGCACGTCTGAACACTAAGCGTTCCTGGCCGATCCATGACACGCCACTAAAATATGATCCCTCGGTGTAATTAGCTCCTGGCCAAGAGCCCAAGAGTAACAAAACTAAAGTTCCTCTGCAGATACCTCAACCCAAATCTTTTTATCCAAAGGTAAACGCGCATGTCAGGAAGCCAAGAGAGGATCCTGGCCATATCATGTGCATTGGGAGTTGAAGTTTCTAGTTAACAAGCATATAAAAGTCATATGTACAAAGGTGATCCACCGGATCATCGGATAAACCCCTCTCATTATCCATGTACACACATGAGAGATACGCACGATTTAGTGGCATAGATAAAGCTGCAGTATCTTAATTGACTTTTCTTGTTTGGGTCATCTAATTAGCTGTAATAAAGATAGAATAAATTAGGAAATGGAGCACGCAATCCGAGGTCAAGTGTCATGCCGACTGGGCAAGCACGTAAGGGTAGCTTTATATATGGCCTGAAATATCTCTATCGCTTTTCACTGTCCGATCAAACCCGATGCGTAGTTAATCCTTGCATTTCTTTTCAAAATGTGTTAATCTTTGCTATCGGGCTCTCTTTGTCATAAAGCTAGACACGGTTAGTCATGGAGTCGTATCGTGGTGCAACAAATATCCCGTACGCAATACTATTAGCCGAGCTATCGAGAAATGACTTTGCCCCTTGAACAGGGCTCCCGTGAATATAATCAACCATTTTTATTTCATACCAGTACGTTTGATCTTCTTAATACTTGATTAAATTGAATAAAACTTTTCAGCACGAGTTGAGAAATGCAAAACATATAGCTAATCAGATGGACGAAATATGCAAGGTATGTCATGTGCGCACCAAACATTATTGAGCTAGCGTGCAATGCGGCTTGTGCGAGCGAGGTGTAAATAACACCGATTACTTTTCAAATCTTGGAAAAGGAATGCGCTCTCGCAGTCTCTCCCTGCCCACTGGAGTATGTAGTGTACATACGTGCTTGACCATATTTTGACATTATAAACCAACTGTCGAAGTTAAACTCGAACTAGCTCTAAAATAACAGAGGAACCTATGTAAGGAGGGAAATAAAAGAAGATTTTGCTTTCACCGACTCACCTTCACGTACAGGTGATTTTCCTATAGGCACTGACGCCTATAGGAACATATGCCTGCAAAGCTGCACCAAGTTCGTGTCAGATCCGAGTCTAGAAAGATACCACGTGGCACGACCATGAGTAAGACAGATGCGTTATGCGACTTGAAACGATTCCTATTGATGGAGAGGCGCCAACAGTTGCATGTACACGGCAGCTAAGGCAGCTTCGCTCGATATGGACTGCCACTACCCACACATACACGTTGGAAACGGCGGCCGCAGGGACGGACCGTCGAGAAAGCAAGGACGCCGCCGCACGACGTGCATAGACTCCTGAGAAGTTGAGAGCGAGAGGGAACATCAACAGATGGCTGAACGGGGGTCGAGCGGCCGCGCGTGACTTTGGTCTGAACTTTGAACTCTGTTGTGGCGTGTTCAAAAGATCATCATGTTGGTCTTCCCTTGCGGCAACGATATCCTGCGGTCGAACGGTCGGGTTGTGATGGTCTTCATCAGCATGATTCTCTGCAGATCACCTCCTAAGAGCTCATCGCGAGAATCGGAGTTGTCAGTATTTTCGATAGGCCTGTTAGTGTACAAAATATTGTACCGCATTCTGTCACGGAGGATAGTTAGGTTGTTGTAACAACATTGTCATCGATCTATCTGTTGCATAAAGATAAGATCGACGTCCTCCTTTCCCTCTCTCTCGTTGTAACAATCTCTGTACTTATCTGATGACCTCTCGGTCCTTTATATCACGCAACCGATGCGAGCTCCAAGCATCGTTCCAAACCAACTCAAACAATCACAAGGCCGGCGTGGCTTCACAAGGCCGTTATGGCAAGGTCATTATAGGTGGTTGTTCTTTGGTGAAATTGAAGTCGCTGGCTCAAGGAGGTGTTATGATGCTGGTGGTTAACCTCGACGGTGACCCTCCTTTTCAACATTGTGTGTGCGCGCGATTTATGTTTGGTAGCCATAGTCGTTTTTCGCTAATTAACTACCCAACTCTCTTCTCCTTAATTAATAAAGATGTGACGTATTTACCTTCTTTTAATAAAAAAATCTAAACTTAGATGGCTATATGGTATCACTCAGTTTGCTAAAACGGTTTATATTACGAAACGGAAGTACCGTATATATGAGGAGACCCGATTGGTCGGGAGGGATATGATGTACGTGAAATAACAGGTTAAGTGTACTGTAGTGCATGCACAGTTGCAGACACGGTTAGTAGCGTCTACGTTCCGGCTGCGCGTTCGGTTAATATGGTTAGTTCGGTTCGGTTAATATGGTTTTCGGTTAATACGATTGTAATACTTCGGTAAATACGGTTTCGTATAAAAATACAGTTCGGTTTCGGTAATAACCATATAAATTCGGTTCGGTTTCGGTATTAACCAAATTAACCAAAGTTGACGCGAATTTTTAAATAACATTTGTTTTTTATGGGCATATATTTAGTTTTTGTATTTTTTTATGACCAAACCGATTGTGTTACAGGAGAAAAAAATGATAAATAACGAAAGTGCAGCCAAATTTTTTTTTTTTGAAGCATTAGGAACTTGAACCCTCGACATGTCACAAATATATGCATACAAGCACGTACTTACCAGTTACCACCACGCCAGAGTAGCTTCTTTGTAAAATGCACACGCTATACTAGGGATGGCACCCGCAGGGTATGGGTACGGGTAGAGTCATCCCATACCCGTACCCATCACCTTTATTCTTACCCGCCACCCGTACCCATACCCGTCAACGGGTACAAGTTTTTTCCATACCCGTCAGCCGACAGGGTAAATGGGTATCCGCGGGTAAAAATGCCCGCGCTTACAACACATCAAATTGATTAAAAAGATATGACAAGAGGTGAAGCGATCCTAAATAGGGGTCTAATCCTCACTAACCTACCAACGATTGTGAGACCGGGAAGCGTGAGGTTCAGCCTAGCAACATGAAGACATGATTAGGGAAAAATTAAGTACTTTAGAATATTGCAGTAGCCTACTAGCTTGTTAATTTTAGATGGGTACATGGGTACGCGGGTATGGGTTGATCCCATGCATACCCGTACCCACTCTACCCGATGGGTATGATATTTTCCCATTTACAAATCCATGGGATTTTGTCCCAAACCCGTATTTCTATTGGGTTTTTACCCGACGGATACGCAGGTCATGGGTACACATTGCCATCCCTACGCTATACATATATAAAAGAGGTCAACGTGAATTTGGTATGGGCGCAGAAAGCAAAATTCTTTGTTGTGATTGCTATTCGGTTATATTCGGTTAACCATGGTTTTCTCGGTTTTTAACCGAATTAACTGAAGTATAAATGGTTAGCACTTTTGCTAACTGAAACCTAACCATAAAACCATAAAAACTGAAATTTGGTTTTGGTTAGGTTTTTTCGGTCTGGTTTCTGTTTCGGTTCGGTTATTTTGGCTCCACTTTCGTTATTTATCGTTTTTTTCTCCTGTAACACAATCAGTTTGGTCATAAAAAATACAAAATTAAATATATGCCCATAAAAAACAAATGTTATCCAAAAATTCACGTCAACTTTGGTTAATTTAGTTAATACCGAAACCCAACCGAATTTATATGGTTATTACCGAAACCGAACCGTATTTTTATACGAAACCGTATTTACCGAAGTATTACAATCATATTAACCGAAAAACCATATTAACCGAACCGAACTAACCATACTAACCGAACGTGTAGCCGGACACGCCAGTGTCGGCGTTGATCAGCTCCTCCTGGACATCCTCCTCACCTTCGTACTCCTTGGCCTCTTCTTTATACTCGTCGACGGGGAGTTCGTAGGCATGACCACATATGAAGCCATTGAGGATCTCCTCCCCGGCGGCAATCTACACAACAAGTTACCTACTTTCAGTCGACGCTGGTGTCTATGATGCACATAACACATAAAATGTAAGGAAACACACGTTGTCCTCGCCCATGGACACGTCGGACGCGCTGCCGAACACCTGGTGGGTGCTCCTGCCGTCGTCGGGGAAGAGGTGACGGAGAAGGCCGGTGCCGTCTGTCACGTGGCCCTCGGTGCGGCGCAGGTCAGGCGACGAGTTCAGGTCGGGGAAGCGAAAGGCGCTGCTGCCCCTCGCCGCTGAATCCGGCGAGAACGGCGCGTTGTGGTCGACGGTCATGTCGATGTCCCCGTACTCGGGTGAGTAGCGGGCGCGGCCATCCATCTGCGACAGCCGCATCTGCGAGATTGACGGCCCGGCCGCGTTGTGCCCCGCGTAGTAACCCGGTGACATGGGTGTACCCTTTGGGTACCCATTATTGGTATACCTGGATCGGCTCGGGCCAATATGGAGAAGGCCCAACAAGACAACCCGAAGAAATAGTCAACCGAGGGGACCCGAAGCTAGCAGCACGTAGGGATCCTCCACCGAGGGGACCCGAAGCTGGGTATATCGTGTGCCCAATCTCGCTCCCGGAATCTCCATCCCGCTCCCGGAATTTCATCGAGTAGTACAACTTGAGTCTATGCCCAAGTGCAAGCACTTGCCCATAGGCTCGGGGGCTACTTTTATTGAGAGTATTGTTCACCCTCCCGATAAGATACAAGATAGAGGAAAAATTGTGGAGTTGAGCCTACACCCAAGTGCAAACACTTGGCTGTAGCCTCGGGGGCTACTCCCATTGGGAGCGCTGGTCGCGCACCCGATAAAGAATAACTTTGAAAATTGTCGACAATATAAATACTATACATGATATATGACATTCAAGGTTTGTAGACTCAGCTCGAGTCTGCGACTCAAGTGGAGTCTACTCCCATCGGGAGCGCATGGATTTCATCAAGTCCTCCAGAAGTACAGTCAAGTTCTTCATCGAGTAGTACAATTTGAGTCTATGCCCAAGTGCAAGAACTTGCCCATAGACTCGGGGGCTACTCCCATCGGGAGCGCTGGCCGCGCACCCGATAGAAAAATAACTTCGAGAATCGTCGACATCATTTATGCTACACATGATCTACGACATGGACATCGCCTTCGGAGATGATTATGCTTGGAGTCTCTACGCAAGTTTTCGACTTCCCTAGACACTCGGGGGCTACTGACATGGGTATACCCTTTGGGTACCCATTATTGGTATACCTGGATCGGCTCGGCACAATATGGAGAAGGCCCAACAAGGCAACCCGAAGAAATAGTCAACTAGGACTCTTGTAAAACCCTAGGCTGATTGCATAAATAAAGCGAGCCAGGGCACCCGATAGAGGAGAGGCCAACATATAGATAGCATAGCTCCGCCTATGGCGGCACCCTGTAAACATACTTATGATCATATAGTAGATTGCTAGCAGCACGTAGGGATCCTCCACCGAGGGGACCCAAAGCTGGGTATATCGTGTGCCCAATCTCGCCCCCGGAATCTCCATCGTCGCTCTTCCCGAAACCCAAGTCTACAATACGTAGGCATTGGCGAGGTGATCCCTCGTCACCCGGCGACGACGGTGAGCTCGAGATGTTGCTGAGGCCGCCACCCAATCTGAGGCACGCTTCCGTAGTGGCCGCCGCTTTCGATGCGTCGATAGCGGCGATGCGGCGCCTTCTGCGGCCGGCCGTTATGAAGGAGTGGCGTTCCATCTCCTTGTCCCACTCCTCCTGTGACATGTTCGCCGGCTTCTCCGCCGGAGCCTTTCTCTTCGGTGGCATGGCGGGGTGGCGAGGGTTTTTCGGGTTGGAGGCTAGATGGGAGATGGACCGACGGGCGGGAGAAATGAGCGGCGGAGGGGACGTGGTTTTTGGGGGAGAAGATGTATATTTTGGGGATGTGTGGCGCAGCTCCCACTCGCAAAACTTTCAGCCCCGATTCGCGCCCTTGGTCAAGTGGCCGGCACGGGGATGCCGGCGCTTCTATTGGGCTCGTAAAAGTGCCAGCGTTATTTGAGGGCGTCGGTGTGAGCCTATTTTCGTTTCCGGCCCCCAAATCGCTATCGGGGACGCGTGGAGATGCTCTTATTAATGTTACATGATATCGAACCTCCCTCCCATATTACACGGTCATTTGGGCAGTGGAAACAAGTGGGCTGAGCTGGCAACTAGCTGACTAATCAAAACCATAAATCAGCGGCACACTTTACCGAAAGATCTGACGCCTGTCTGAATATTCAGATTACCTACCACATGGGCAACATAGCATGCCTGAAAATTCCAGGCCACAAGTAACAAAGTTCCTGTCCCATATCATCTGATAGACCGATACTCTTTATATCCTGGTCGAGCATGCATACAGCTAAGAGCCATGCGTGATGCAAAGGTGACCGATCACATCACTGGTACATCTTTTTATTTTTGACGGCGTCATTGGTTCATCTACATACAGAATAAAATGCGCTTTGATTGATCAGCTTGGCTCGGCTACTTAGGGATACTCTCTCCATACAGGTTTATAGGGCAATTATGTCTTTCGAGAAAAAAAAATTGACTATAAATTTAACTAACAAAATATAAGATATATGTCATAAAAATTATACCATTATATTCATATTTTAAAAAATTCAATGGTATAATTTTTATGATATGTCTCTTATATTTTGTTTATCAAATTAGTAGTTAAAGTTTTTTCTAAAAAAACAAGGATACACCCTGGAAGGTGTACCAAATTTCATAGAAGAAGAGGTCAAGACGGCCGAACAATGCCAACGAAGGCAACCCGATACAAACACGACGCCATACGGATTAAAGTTTTTTCTCAAAATATGTAATTGCCTAAAGATGGATCGCGAGCAGAAGAAACAAATTAATATGAGCGGATGAGTGTGATTCAAATGTATGTAGTACTTAGGGGATAAGTACATAATCTTGCAACTACAACATCAAACATGGGTACACATGTTATAAAGATCACAAACAATGTTCACAAAATACTCGAGTACAAGTTAACAACCCCATCACCAACAAGTTCATCAAGATATATATGTGGTACACAACTCCATTAAGACATGGATGTCTGCACCGACATAGGGGTCCTCCATGCAAGACTTCAAGCTCCAATGCACACAAGCATAAGTTGTAACAAACTAGTTAAATTTTTAACAAGTTAAAAGAATTTACAAGCATAAGATCATTCACATGATTCTCACAACCAAACTATTTACAAGCACAATATATAATATTCACGTGTTTCTCATAAATTAAAAATATTAATAATTGGTTTTATCTTTCGTGGGTTTTCATTTGAAGTTTCTCGTCATGGGTGTGGCCAGGACGACCAATCACTTCAGTCTCCGCCAACGATGTGCCCTAGCAACTCAGTTGTCTCTTCAGTCAAACATAGATCAAACATGTATTAGATGTAACGTGCCAGATCACTTCTTGCCGCCACTATATCACATACTCCTGGCTAGGTGAAAATGTACATTGAGCGGCTCACGCGGGCTCCATGTCAACTCAACTGTCCTCCCGGTCGGTTCATTTTCGGGAGCCCGTGCAGACCGCGTCCACACCACACCATGCATGGTCGTTTATTTTGCTCACCAGCTTTGACACCAAAGCTCCTACATGCCGGCTCAGTTCCGTGAGCAAGTCATGCATCGCATTCGATCACTCGAGTTTGCACCAAGTCACCATCAACAAAGCGTGCATGCCAGCAGTAGTCTGCTATGCGGTTACTGGCCCTGTGTGTCCTCCTGAGTCCTGACCTCTCATCATCACGCTGGGATAGTCAAGACGAGTTCTTGTTTTGTGATTTTGTGGTTGTGCGTTGCAAGCCAAAAGGCGTCATCTGTATGCAACAACATGGTGTCATCTGCATGCGTCATTTCTGGTGGCAGTCCACTTTTTCGATTTTTTTCTTTTAGCAGTTTTTTTGCACAATGAAAAAGTGATAAAAATGTGAGAAGTGTCTCACCCGTTAAATGCCCTGCAATGCAGCTCACGAGCACCTGGGTCTCTCCGTGCATGGTGCATGGCCGTGACCGCAGGCCAGAGGCGGACTCCATCTAGAGAAGCAATTTCGCAGTGACAACGAATGTTGCGACCGTTCCCTCGCTCTACACAACGGGCCAGGCCGGTCACCGCGTCTGACGTCTAGTCCACCTTTGGACGCGGGCATGGAGCTGATTGCGTGGAGGCGATGGAGACGTTGTGCATAGCGATGATCTTGTAGAGATTTAGGGATTCTATTTTGCTAAACAGAATATAATCTATGAAATTGGAAAAAAAATGAAATTTATTTAAGATCTAAAAGGAAAACGGCGACCCTCTTGAAAATAGATAAATCTCTATTGGTGTTTTGTGTCGTATTAAGACCCTCGTGGGTATAGTACACGAATCGAAAGAACAAAGACTTGGAGTACAGGATGGTCAAGTCCTAGTCTATTAATTCTAACTCGTCTCGTTTACTAGTTCTAACAAAGGAAACAATGGTGTGCTTGTTATAATCTAGTGAACAAAATTAACCAAAAAAAAGTAGAAGTTGGTCAAAGAGACAACAATAAAATAACAAAAAAAATGATTGGGGCACACTACAAAGCCAAAAGGAGCTCATGGAATAGAGCCTAATTGCCTCGATGATCAATATTTAGGAGTTATATCCAAATGTCAAATTTGGATCCAGCGGATCAGATGCCCTTGCTTGTTGCATTTGGATTTAACTAACTGCCAGAGTTGTCCTTGAGCATATTACATGCAATGGTTTTAGAGGGGAAAAAACAGTACGGCAAACAGTATAGGTAGCAAAACGCATGTTAATCAGATGTTGTCCTCCCAACAATAACAAAAACATCAGATATTGACAGGTGTTGCAATAGCATATAAATAAGGAAGTAATGTAGTTGTCCAATCATAAGCATTGCAATTCTTTTTCATATTACATCATATATCGACCGCACTCCCATATTACACAGTTATTTCGGCAGTGGAAACAAGTGGACTTAACCCGGGAACTAGCTGACTAATCAAAAGCATAAATCCGCGGCACGCTTTATCTGAAGATCTGGCACCAGTGGCCAGCCTGAATATTAGTCGTCTAATCACCTGGAACTGATTCCAGGCCACAAGCAACAAAGTTATTCTCCCAAATCATTTGATAGACTGATACTCTTTATATCCTGCTGAGCATGCAAACAACTCAGAGCCATGCGTGCAAAGATGATCGATCAGATCATCGGTACATCTTTTGACAGGATCACTGGTCCATCAGATACATAATAAATTGCACTTCGATTCTTTAGCTTGGCCGGCTCGGCTAGTGACCGGATAAGTTATAAAGATGGATCGCGAGCAGAAGAAACACAGTAATGTGAGTCAGAGAGTGCGATGCCCGTTGGGCCGGCGAAGCACCAAATTTGTAGGGACGCTAATCTAAACTGGCCACCTACATGGCTACATGCAGGATTAATCCATTCATACGAACGTACGACTGGCTGTCTGAAATATCTCGCCTTTTCAGTTTCCACTCTCCGTTCCTCTGGATCAAAGCGAATTATATTATCACGCTATGGATCGATAGTGCCTTCTTTTCCAAAAGCCAGTTGTAAGGAAATGGTGTGCCACTCCGCCAAACACCGGATACTCGTAGTTGATGCCATGGCCGGCACGGAAAATATCGCATCTTCGCGATTTGTTCGGGCAAAATATCGGTGTCAGTGGATGCTAGCTTATGACTTTATGAGTTCAATAAACGGAGATGAGGCGTGTTTGATCAATAAAATCTGTATAAGGCATGCATATAGAACAAAAGTTTAAGAGAGAGTAACAAGGTGGTCGACCACGTTTTTTTTAAAAAAATGGCTTATAGTAATCATGGAAAAAAAAATGATTACATTCATGATTGACGGTTCCTGAACAAATCAGAAAACTTACACACACCACGGAACTTCCAAATTTAGCCAATGAATGTGGCACTTTGTTTGCTGATCAATTTTTCTTGGATATAGTTAGATCTCGCAACATACACAAAACATTCTTCATTTCCTTTGCAGTGTCCCGATTAGCTGATTTAGTTCTGGATGGCCTAAGACCTAAGTCATCGAGTTCCGATATTACGGCACCACAGTTACTATCTACATGGAGGGTCTTGTATAAGTAGTAAGGTAGTGTGTCTGCGTTAACTAGGAGTTTACAGAAAAATAATATTTCCATACATGATGGTCTTCCTTTTCTGCTTTCAAGGCGTCGTGGGTCGGTCTTGACCCACGACTACCATGTATAGTAGAGTTGCGTTCACCCTCATGTACCGATGCACAAAACACACAACATCGATTGCCTTTAGCTGCACAATGTCACAATGATGCTCCAACTTCACTAAGGAAATCTGTGACCTAGGCCTACAATATTTCTCTCATGCCTCCTATATCCCGCTTGATGCGGGACGCAATAGCTAGCACACGGACGCTTGCCTTCACGGGCCACTCCGAAAGCAGCCCAATAGCAGGTAATGTCCCCCTTTTTCTTATTTTCCTATTTATTTTTACTTTTCATTTCCTTTTCCGTTTTTATTTAATATAATCATTTATGTTTATTTGGAAAAAAATTAAAAACAAGATATATCTTACTTGAACGGTTTTCTAATTTCAAGAAAAATAAATTAATCTTACTTGAACAAAAAAAAACAGGAACACCGAAAAATGAAAAACAACAAAAACGAAAATACCAAAAAGGGAAAAAATGTAAATGAAAACCATGAAAAAATCCACGAATTTTTTTTGAAAACAACCGAAACAGCAAAACCACTGAAAAATCCAACAAAAAACGCCCTACTTTTCTGTCTAATGGGCCGGTCCAAGCCACGGGAGACCCGCCTTCGTGCGCTATTAGTGCATGCGTTGACCGATAAATAGGAAATACCACAACCCCTCCCCCTCCCCTCCCTCACCAAAGCCTATTTTGGCGTTGGCATGCCCATACCGTCATTTGCTTATGTTTTTGCATTGTTATCCCTATTTCAAAAGCCATCTCGTAGAGGTTTTGAAACAAATTGAACGAAAAAAATCCATCTCGGACATTGGTATATCTGAATATCTGATGAACTGTCCCTCAAAAAAGAATATTGCATGTAGTGGAAAAAACTGGAAACTGAACTACACACATAAATTAGAATCACAAATGAATAGTGTTTCGATTGCCCTTCGTAGTCTAATTTATACATTCAAATTTAGTGATTGAGAGGAGGAGGGGGAGGACACCGAAGCACACCTCGGAACGTAGTGCTTAGTTACTATACTGATAGCTTATGAATTTATTTTAATTGTTTTTCTATAGTACATAGGTTAAGTAGAAATTCGAGAGTGGTTCATGCACCACCCTAGCAACCCTACAGATTCGCTTGTGCTCCGAAAGCCAGACAAGCCCCTAGCAGAGGCCTCTGTACAAAGTGACCGCCCTGCTCAGTCCGCCCACCGTGGCAATCGCCTGTGTGTGTAGCGGCTGGGTGGCCGCCATGGATGGAGTACATGGATGACCGTCGACACCACCGCGTACTACGACTGGATTTGGGTGCGCCTGACGGCACCGTCGTGGCTGCATGCGGGTGTCCAGCACACGCGTTAGTGTGTGTGCTTCGCGGCTTCCCGTTGGTTTTTCATTTCTGCCCGCTTGAGTTCCAAGATCTCCGTATTGCCCGTTAAATGACTGTGTTGTCATGGTCTAACAAATTTGGACCTAGATTTATTGATCAAAGCATCTGTAATTTAATGGTGTGTTTGTGTCGATTGGCGAATATCATTTATGATTTGATTTACGTTTAGACTCTAATCAATGTTGTAGTAGGTATAGATATGTTACAGGTAGGGCTGGAGTGACTCGGTTAGCTTTGGCCACTGGAGGGTGCCAGACAATGTAACTTATGATGATTTAGCAGCAATAGAAACGTTGGAGAGACAGCGGTTTGAGCCGACGCCTAGGGCTCCCAGTTGTTGCGGTATTAGGAAGAAGCGCCCGCAGCCATGCCCTATAGAGTAGCCGAGTTCGTCAAAGTGTGTTAATAAATCTCAATGTCATTGTTTTGTTGTAATTGATTGGTCCCTGCTAGATCGACTATGCACATACTCCCCTCCGTTCTGATTTAGTCAACATTTTAGGAAAAATGAGACAAACTAGTATTGCATTTATTAGTACTATTTAGATATGTGACAAACCAATTCAAGCTACATTGAAAATTACAACAACCAATAAAGAGAGCAAAACCACTTCGTTTTCAGTGTTGTTGTTGACCAACAGCTAGAATGTAGAGTGTTTTAGAATAAATTTTAGTAGACTATTTCAGAACGGAAGGAATACGACAATAACATTCTCCATATAATTGCAAGAGTATAAAGTTGACATAAACTAATCTCTACTCCTACCGCTAGCTAATTTATGTACATAAGACTAGTCACAATGGGTAGTATCATAAACTAGTAACATATAGTATATGATACTAGTTTATGATACAACACCTACAATGCATAGTATCATGAATTAGTATCATAGTTTCATTCTATTTAATATTTTGTAGAATCTTAATGCAAATATATGTACATGATGTGTTTGCTCCTAAAATTTCTAGTTTTACGTGTTATGATACTGTATCTACCTATGATACTACTCTCACCTCTCTCCTCATTAATTGATGTGCCACATAAGATTTTTTTACTTACATAGCATGCATAATATTATCGATGATACTCCCATTATATCTAATCTAATGGAGCTTCCTCATATTTCGAAGTTATTTTTAGGAAGAGACGGAAAGTAATTGCAGGTCTTTGACCCCCTCACATCTTTGGACTGGTATGTCAATTGTGCCTTATCCCATATCAGCCACAAGATCACCAATCACCAGGAGAAGCAGGCCACACACAGTCACACACACATTGCTCGGAAACGGGGTGTCCACGGAGAGAAACCGCCGACGCCGCCCGACGTCGTGCCTGAGAGACTCGTGAGAGCGAGAGTAACATCAACAAGCACCACACGTAGCTTTCCTCGATCGGGTCTTAACTGTGAACTAAGAGCATGTCAAAGAGGGAATATATTAGAGCAAGTACAATAAGACTGACTCAGCAGGCTATAAGAATTAAAATAGTGTTGTTTTGCTTAGGTGGATGAGAGAGAAGTGGAGAGAGAAGAGAGATGGGCTCTCACGCAAGAGGCAGCTCTTGCACGTGCTCCTAGGCACTTTGTGAGTATGTGTGGTGGGCCTTTTACACATAAAGTTATCAATCCTTAAAGTCAACTATTGTACAAATTAGCTATAAGCTGACTATAGCTGGCCTTATAGCCAGCACCCGGCTGCACTATTGGAATTGCTCTTAATATCAAAAGATATCAAATATATCTAGCCTATGCAACAACGCATCACCCTAATGGCACTACGGATGCACACAACTAAAAATAGAAAAGAAAACTAAGAAACAAACTAACAACAGCAATACATCCACCACCAAAACAACACCTGAAATACAGACTCTCCAAAAACGACGCCTTCAAGAAGGGAACAATGCTCTAACACCGTCGTCGCCCGATCAAAGATTTTAGGTTTCACCATGAAGATAGTCCCCGCTCTCAAAACAATGCCTTCAACAAGGTCATTGCCAGGCACAACCAGTTAAGACCAGACCTTGGGTTTTCACCCTGAAAGGTAGGACTCTGAACTTCACATGTGTTGAAGCCCGGAACACCAAGCAAGTCCCTCAACAGCGCGGAGACTTGAACCTCCCTTAGCTAGTCCTCTCATCCGGCCTTCATGAAATTCTCTTCTTCCGACTTTCATCATGGATTCATAGTCACTTGATGTCAACACAGAAAAAGAGCTTCGCGCCGCGCCCTCCAGAACCAAACGTTCGGAATAAAAGCATGAGTGCGCGCGACTGAATACCATCCGACCCAGCGAACTCCAGACATAAGATGCACTGTTCCATTCGCCGGCGGAGCCTTCCGAAACTCATCACTCCGGCTCGATGAAGAAGATCAACATCCAGAAGGTCTTCGTCTTGGCGCGTGAGGAACCCTAGGACCACCTCCTTTACACAGGCCGAGCCCCCACGCAAACGGACATCCTCGCCGCCTGTCACACCGAAGATCCGGCAAGACGAACGACCCTGGGGTGCGGGAACAAGCAGTCTACACAGCCGCGATCAGGCCCTGGTCGCGCCGCCACCGGCTGCACTGCAGCCGCCGCCGGCAGCAACCACCGAGGACCGCCGCTGCCGTAGCGCCTTCTCCGCAACCCTCCACCGACCGATCCACCGCCCTACTCCCCACTGTGACGGGTCCAGGTGGGGGACCTAGACCCGCAGCGAAGCCACCGCCATCCAGTGAGTAGCGCCGCCGCCGCCGGCCGGGGACGCCGCCCAACCTCTCGCCAACGCCGAAATTCCCCGATGCCGCCCCAGCCGCATCGAAGAAACGCCGCCGCTCCTCCACCCCAGCACCTTCGGCGCCAGGGGCCGCCGCCACCGCGGCAGATGCCGGCAGTAGCGATGGGAGGGAGCCTGCTCGAGGGAGGGAGGGTGCGGTGGTTGGGCTTGGCCCCCCGGCGGCGCCCTGGGGAGCACGACGGGAGGGAGGTTAGGGTTTTCGACGGGAGCCTAACAGACCATGTATTCGCTCGCCCCGTATCGAGCGAATATAGGGCCCGTATCAAAAAAATTGGCACGCACGAACCATTCCATTTAGTAGACCCCTTATTTCACCCCGTATTTTTAAAAATGCAAAACCCGGGAGAATTCATAGATAGTTCTTCACATAGATCATAGATAGAGGATATACAAAATTGCGCGATCCTGCTGGATCGCGACTTCTACAATGCTAGGGATGCGCCTAGTCGTCGAGGATGATGATCGAAGTGGTGGCGGCTGATGTCTACGGGTGCTCCTATTCTTGTAGACAGTGTTGGGCCTCCAAGAGCAGAGGTTTGTAGAACAGCAGCAAGTTTCCCTTAAGTGGATCACCCAAGGTTTATCGAACTCAGGGAGGAAGAGGTCAAAGATATCCCTCTCAAGCAACCCTGCAATCACGATACAAGAAGTCTCTTGTGTCCCCAACACACCTAATACACTTGTCAGATGTATAGGTGCACTAGTTCGGCAAAGAGATAGTGAAATACAAGTGGTATGAATGAATATGAGCAGTAGTAACGGCGCCAGAAAATAGCTTGCTGATGTGCAGTTGATGGTATTAATATTGCAGGAAGTAAAGATGCAGTAAAACAGTAAATAAGCGATGATTGCAGTATTTGGAAACAAGGCCTAGGGATCATACTTTCACTAGTGGACACTCTCAACATTGCAATCATAAAGGAATATAAATGAGCACTTCACTATGCTATTCTGAATTACTCTCTGGCAAGATAACGAACACTAATTCATCATGTAGGCAAACCTTAAAGATGTATTCCCAAGTACTAATAAACACCCCACGTCGTCATCTGTGAGCATTCATAGGAGGTACTAACACACCACAATTTCATAGAGACATCCAACTCAAATCATAACTCGGTGAATAAGTATTCTGTGAAATATAGCCTAAGAGACCCACACGGTGCACACACTGTCACCTTTACACACGTGGGACAAGGAGTCTCCGGAGATCACATAAGTAAAATCCACTTGAATAGCATAACGACATCTAGATTACAAACTCATCATATGGATCTCAATCATGTAAGGCAGCTCATGAGATCATTGTATTGAAGTACATGGGAGAGAGAGATTAACCACATAGCTACCGGTACAGCCCTTAGCCTCGATGGAGAACTACTCCCTCCTCATGGGAGACAAGCAGCGTTGATGAAGATGGCGGTGGTATTGATGGAGAAGCCTTCCGGGGCACTTCCCCGTCCCGGCGGCGTGCCGGAACACGGACTCCTGTCCCCCGGATCTTGGCTTCGCGATGGCGGCGGCTCCGGAAGGTTTCTCGTACCGTGGCTTTTCCGTATCGAGGTTTTAGGTCGAGGAGGCTTAAATAGGCGAAGAGGCGGAGTCGGAGGGCCGACGAGGCGGTGACACAATAGGGGGCGCCCACCCCTCGGCCGCGCCGGCCTGTCATCCGGTGGCCCCGTGGCCCACCTCCGGTCCTTCCCGGGTGTTCGGAAGCTTCGTGGATTTCTAAGATGCTCGGGCATTGATTTCGTCCGATTCCGAGAATATTTCCTTACTAGGATTTCGAAACCAAAAACAGTAGAAAACAAGAACTGGCCCTTCGGCATCTCGTCAATAGGTTAGTTCCGGAAAACGCATCAAAACGATGTAAAGTGTGTATAAAACATGTGAGTATCATCATAAAAGTAGCATGGAACATAAGAAATTATTGATACGTTTGGGACGTATCAAGCATCCCCAAGCTTAGTTCCTACTCGCCCTCGAGTAGGTAAACGATAACAAAGATAATTTCCGAAGTGACATGCTATCATAATCTTGATCAATACTATTGTAAAGCATATGAGATGAATGCAGCGATTCAAAGCAATGGTAAAGACAATGAGTAAACAATTGAATCATATAGCAAAGACTTTTCATGAATAATACTTTCAACACAAGCATCAATAAGACTTGCATAAGAGTTACTCATAAAGCAATAAATTCAAAGTAAAGGCATTGAAGCAACACAAAGGATGATTAAGTTTCAGCAATTGCTTTCAACTTGTAACATGTACATCTCATGGATAGTTGTCAACATAAAGCAATATAACAAGTGCAATAGGTAAACATGTAAGAATCAATGCACACAGTTGATATAAGTGTTTGCTTCTGGGATAGAAAGAATAGGCAAACTAACTCAACAATAAAGTAGAAGATAGGCCCTTCGCAGAGGGAAGCATTGATTACTATATTTGTGCTAGAGCTTTTCATTTTGAAAACGAGAAACAATTTTGTCAACGGTAGTAATAAAGCATATGTGTTATGTATACGACATCTTATAAGTTGCAAGCCTCATGCATAGTATACTAATAGTGCTCGCACCTTGTCCTAATTAGCTTGGATTAACACGGATTATCATTGCATAGCATATGTTTCAACTAAGTGTCACAAAGGGGTACCTCTATGCCGCCTGTACAAAGGTCTAAGGAGAAAGCTCGCATTGGATTTCTCGCTTTTGATTATTCTCAAGTTAGACATCCATACCGGGACAACATAGACAACAAATAATGGACTCCTCTTTAATGCATAAGCATTCTTCAACAGTTAAAATTCTCATAAGAGATTGAGGATTAGTTGTCCACACTGAAACTTCCACCATGAATCATGGCTTTAGTTAGCGGCCCAATGTTTTTCTCTAACAGTATGCATACTCAAACCATATGATCATGAAAATCGCTCTTACTTCGTGACAAGACGAACATGCATAGCAACTCACATGATATTCAACAAAGGTAAAAGTTGATGGCGTCCCCAGAAACATGGTTACCGCTCAACAAGCAACTTATTAAGAAATAAGACACATAAGTACATATTCTTCACCACAATAGTTTTTAAACTATTTGTCCCATGAGCTATATATTGCAAAGGCAAAGAATAGAAATTTTAAAGGTAGCACTCAAGTAATTTACTTTGGAATGGCGGAGAAATACCATGTGGTAGGTAGGTATGGTGGACACAAATGGCATGGTTATTGGCTCAAGGATTTGGATGCACGAGAAGAATTCCTCTCAATACAAGGCTAGGCTAGCAAGGTTGTTTGAAGCAAATTCAAGTATAAAAGGTGCAGCAAAGCTCACATATGAACATATTGTAACTATTATAAGACTTTACATTGTCTCCTTGTTGTTCAAACACCTCAACCAAAAAATATCTAGACTCTAGAGATCAATCATGCAAACCAAATTTTAACAAGCTCTATGTAGTTATTCATTAATGGTACAAGGTACATGATGCAAGAGCTTAGACATGATCTATATGAGCACAACAATTGCCAAGTATCACATTATTCAAGACATTAAACCATTTACCACATGCGGCATTTTCCGTTTCCAACCATATAACAATGAACGAAGCAGTTTCAACCTTCGCCATGAACATTAAAAGTAAAGCTAAGAACACATGTGTTCATATGCAACAGATGATACGTCTCCGACGTATCGATAATTTCTTATGTTCCATGCCATATTATTGATGATACCTACATGTTTTATGCACACTTTATGTCATATTCGTGCATTTTCTGGAACTAACCTATTAACAAGATGCCGAAGAGCCGATTGTCTGTTTTCTAGCTGTTTTTGGTTTCAGAAATCCTAGTAACGAAATATTCTCGGAATTGGACGAAATCAAAACCCAGGGTCCTATTTTGTCACGAAGCTTCCGGAAGACCGAAGAGGAGTCGAAGTGGGGCCACGAGGGGCCGCCACCATAGGGCGGCCCGGCCCAGGCCCTGGCCGCGCCGACCTATGGTGTGGGGCCCTCGTGTGGCCCCCCACGTTGCCCTTCCGCCTACTTAAAGCCTCCGTCGCGAAACCCCTGATGCGAAGAACCACGATACGGAAAACCTTACCGAGACGCCGCCGCCGCCAATCCCATCTCGGGGGATTCTGGAGATCTCCTCCGGCACCCTGCCGGAGAGGGGATTCATCTCCCTGAGGACTCTTCACCGCCATGGTCGCCTCCGGAGTGATGAGTGAGTAGTTCACCCCTGGACTATGGGTCCATAGCGAGTAGCTAGATGGTTGTCTTCTCCTCATTGTGCTTCATTGTTGGATCTTGTGAGCTGCCTAACATGATCAAGATCATCTATCCGTAATACTATATGTTGTGTTTGTCGGGATCCGATGGATAGAGAATACCATGTTATGTTAATTATCAAGTTATTACCTATGTGTTGTTTATGATCTTGCATGCTCTCCGTTATTAGTAGAGGCTCTGGCCAAGTTTTTGCTCTTGACTCCAAGAGGTAGTATTTATGCTCGATAGTGGGTTCATGCCTGCATTGATACCTGGGACAGTGACAAAAAGTTCTAAGGTTGTGTTGTGCTGTTGCCACTAGGGATAAAACATTGATGCTATGTCTAAGGATGTAGTTGTTGATTACATTACGCACCATACTTAATGCAATTGTCTGTTGCTTTGCAACTTAATGCTGGAAGGGGTTCGGATGATAACTCTGAAGGTGGACTTTTTAGGCATAGATGCGGTTGGATGGCGGTCTATGTACTTTGTCGTAATGCCCAATTAAATCTCACTATACTTATCATGACATGTATGTGCATTGTTATGCCCTCTCTATTTGTCAATTGCCCGATCGTAATTTGTTCACCCAACATGCTTTTATCTTATGCGAGAGACACCTCTAGTGAACTGTGGACCCCGGTCCATTCTTTAATACTTGAAATACAAATCTGCTGCAATACTTGTTCTTTACTTGTTTTCTTGCAAACAATCATCTTCCACACAATACGGTTAATCCTTTGTTACGGCAAGCCGGTGAGATTGACAACCTCACTTGTTTCGTTGGGGCAAAGTACTTTGGTTGTGTTGTGCGGGTTCCACGTTGGCGCCGGAATCCCTGGTGTTGCGCCGCACTACATCCCGCCGCCATCAACCTTCAACGTGCTTCTTGGCTCCTCCTGGTTCGATAAACCTTGGTTTCTTTCCGAGGGAAAACTTGCTTGCTGTGCGCATCATACCTTCCTCTTGGGGTTCCCAACGAACGTGTGAATTACACGCCATCAAGCATATTTTCTGGCGCCGTTGCCGGGGAGATCAAGACACGCTGCAAGGGGAGTCTCCACTTCCCAACCTCTTTACTTTGTTTTTTGTCTTGCTTTATTTTATTTACTACTTTGTTTGCTGCATTATATCAAAACACAAAAAAATTAGTTGCTAGTTTTACCTTATTTACTGTCTTGCACTCTATATCAAAAACAAAAAAAAATTAGTTACTTGCATTTACTTTGCTTGATTCATCATGTTTCCTTTTAATTTTACCACAAAAAACATACCGGTAGGACACGGGTCTATAATTGGGAGAAACAATATAGAAGAATTTTTCAGTCATGTTAGTACCGTTGAAGACTTTGAAGATAGACACTTGGTAGAACTTGCTCCTACTTATGAAATTGCTGCTGCTTTAGTTCGCATGTTGGAAACTAAATTTGTTAATCTCAATCCTATAATCCAACACATGTTTCTTACACTTGGTGATATGGAAGAGGGGGAAAAGAAAGATTTTGTTTTAGAAACCCTTCTTGGAGAATTTGGTGGTCTAGCAAGAGAGGCTAGAAAGGTCTTTGCTAAATTTAATATGCTTGGTTCTCATACTAATTTTGTTGGTCTCCTTGAAAAAATGGACATGGATAGAATAAGGTACACTAATAATATTAATGATGGTGGGGAGATCAAAGCACCAATACCATGTAAACTCCTAGCTATGAATGATGCACTAGAAAATAACTATGCTTGGCTTGTTCCTGACAATTTGTTCGATGAGAGTAGCAAGCCCAAGACTAATGAAAAGGGAGACGCTGAAACTTATGTATCAAATATACTATGCATGGTTGAGAAAACTCCAAACCCCGCTGTAGATGCACCACCCTTTGATAACACTTGAGTTACACTTCCGCGCCTAGCTGAAAGGCGTTAAAGAAAAGCGCTTATGGGAGACAACCCATGTTTTTACTACAATATTTTTGTTTTATATTTGAGTCTTGGAAGTTGTTTACTACTGTAGCAACCTCTCCTTATCTTAGTTTTATGTTTTGTTGTGCCAAGTAAAGTCTTTGATAGTAAAGTAAATACTAGATTTGGATTACTCGCGCAGAAACAGATTTCTTTCTTCGTCACGAATCTGGGTCTAATTCTCTGCAGGTAACTCAGAAAATTAAGCCAATTTACGTGAGTGATCCTCAGATATGTACGCAACTTTCATTCAATTTGGGCATTTTCATTTGAGCAATTCTGGTGCCCTAATAAAATCCAGCTTTACGGATCGATTCGTTTTGACAGATTCTGCCTTTTATTTCGCATTGCCTCTTTTGCTATGTTGGATGAATTTCTTTGATCCATTAATGTCCAGTAGCTTTATGCAATGTCCAGAAGTGTTAAGAATGATTGTGTCACCTCTGAACATGTTAATTTTTATTGTGCACTAACCCTCTAATGAGTTGTTTCGAGTTTGGTGTGGAGGAAGTTTTCAAGGATCAAGAGAGGAGTATGATACAATATGATCAAGGAGAGTGAAAGCTCTAAGCTTGGGGATGCCCCGGTGGTTCACCCCTGCATATTCTAAGAAGACTCAAGCGTCTAAGCTTGGGTATGCCCAAGGCATCCCCCTTCTTCATCGACAACATTATCGGGTTCCTCCCTCGAAACTATATTTTTATTCCGTCACATCTTATGCACTTTGCTTGGAGCGTCGGTTTGTTTTTGTTTTTGTTTGAATAAAATGGATCCTAGCATTCACTTTGTGGGAGAGAGACACACTCCTCTGTAGCATATGGACAAGTATGTCCTTAGGCTCTACTCATAGTATTCATGGCGAAGTTTTGTGGTGACCCGGCATACCACTGCATGGTGTAGTATGCAAGTCTGATATAACACCAATGAAACACCGTTCCACTCGTATTATATCGCTCAGAGTGGTACAACAGAAACATATGCGGGTCCAAGGCATGTCTATAGAATTACAATACAGACTCTTTACAAAAGATCCACACAGCCTCCTACTTTACAATGAGGTAAAACTGCAAATAAACTCCCGGAAGAACGACTCGTGATCTAATCTTATCATGGACTCTATTTGTAGAGTATTTAACTAGCTATAGGGACTATGAATAGATTCTAGCTAAATAGGAGCTATGTTTAGGAAGCTAGTTCCCTTCTATGGTTAACTAGGTTTTCTCCTTGTTGGATGTGGTATCTGACTCCTCGGATAGGTTCCTGTGTCTTGAAGTAGTTGTTGACTCCTCGGCCTTCGAGTTGCACTGTAGATCCTCTTTCGATGCCTCCATATCTAAGCAGGGGATTTAAGAGTGGGATGAGTACGAGCGTACTCAACAAGTTCATTATAGGAAAGAGGTGTTTAATGCACTAGCTACGGCATTAGACCGAGAAAGTCTAATACCAATGCAAGATTTCATAATCATTTCTTCAAAAGGTTGCTTTTATTCGGAAGAACTATGTCCGTCGGCCTTCACCGGTTTACTAGAACTTCATGGAGCTCCTTTCCGGCCGCGTTCGCAGTTCCATATCCGGAACGGGAGTGACGGAGTCACGGTTCTTTACACTCTGCGAGAGGTGTGTTGCTTTACCCATAAGAGATCTTAACCTTGGTGCCAGCCAGGCGTACTCCCCGTCCACACTTCCTTTGGTGTGAGGCCCGGTATAAGGTCTAGCCAATCATGTTCCTCCGCTACCTTGAACACCCACCCTTTGTTGCATACCCCGACCACGGGTCCTCGTCGGTCCTCTTATACCACTTAAGGATGGACCCCGACCACGACAACGGTTTGGGATCGAACCAAACTCCTTCGCCGGTAGGCTGCAACCCATCATAGACCGCAATACGCGTGGGGACTTTAGGCTTCCCAGCCCACCGCTTGCACTTCGAGCGACAAGTGTCTACGGACTATGCCGTGGGGACTTAAGGCTTCCCCAGCCCACCGCTTGCCCCGACGGATACAAGTGTCTACGGTAAAGCGCATCCGTTGATGAACGAGAGGTGGAAACACTTTTGACTACTCCGTCCCACTCCGGATCTTATGGTTAACACGGATATTACGGCACAAGAATCACTTTGGCGACATTTGTTGTTTAATCCTAGATGGATATAAGCCCGTGCAATGGAACCTCCACCATATCAACACAATCCATGGTTCCATTGCCCACCACATAGTCATATTCATAGTTATGAAAGTAGTGGTTTTGATTTTTGTGCAATAGTGATAACCATAATACTTTGCAAGTAATTTGATAAAAATACTCAAATGACATGAGCAAGTGATGAACTTGCCTTTCTTGACTGCAAGATTATGCAGGCAAGGTCTTCGGTGCGCAATAACTCCAAATTCTGAAATAGCACCATCGTCCGGTAAGGACGATGTTTAAAAGATTGGCAAGGATGCAATAATGCATAAGTATGAGATGCAATCGCTCTAAGCGTGACCCAACCCCGATGATTTAGGATCAGTGAGTTGTAATGATTGGTTCGGGGTGTGTTGCACTTTTAGAGTGATTCACATACAAGGTTCTTATTCAGGTGTGATTACTTGGTATTATAAACAGGTAGATAATAAAGCATAATAATCAATTGAGCACACAAAGAATGATAATTGGCATAAGGTTAACAAGTAAAGAACAGTGGTCATTTTAGTATTATATGGCATGGTTAATGATTAATTATCATATACTTTAAAAGAATAACTTTTGAAGAACATGTTCTTTAATAAAGAACAAGTATGGTAATTAAGTGGGTGGTTTTCTATGATTGACTATGGCTTCATGTAGTTGCTAGGATAGGTATTAGATGGATCCCTATAAAGTTGGATTCATCAACACCTAGGGCTTGTAAGGTTAAGATAAGCTTAGGTATCCTAAGCAATTCATTATACATGGTTGTTGTCGAGTTTGGTTTATCTTGCTAGTGATAGCTGGCTAGGGTTTCTAGGTCCTTATATGCAGGGTTGATGATGATTCCTTATTTTCTTCAAAAGAATAACTTTCGAAGAACATACTTCTTAAATATTAGGAAGTATATCAATTAGGGTTGAGGTTGTCTAGGTTTTGCTATTTGATCCACTAAGTAAGGAATGATTGGCTCCTAAATAGGATGGTTCATAATTATGAAGCATTTGTAGTGTTCAGTGGACTTGGTTATGTAATGATAAATATTGAGCCTAGTTGCTATTTGGATTCATCACTATGGTGTGATGCTAAGCATGGATGAATAAGGATGATGGTTTTGACGAGTAGAAGCTAGGGTTTAAACTTGGTTGATCTTACTTGATCAACTAGGTTTAGTGATATGCATACATGGAATACTAAATTGCTAGTGATAGGGTTCTACATTATATGTGGACCTAGGTATGTCTTTTAGTTGCTAATGGTGGCTCTATGATTTGAATTAAAGTACCATGATCACCTGTTCTAACCTTGGGTTTAGGTTAGAAGCAAATTAGGGTTCATATGATTTAATGGAGCTAGGGTTCCTAATGGTGTTAGGGTTTTAGGGTTTCACAAGCAATGATAATGTTGTAATACCATTTAATAAGAAATTTAGGGTTTTCTATTTACCACATAGTTCTAAGATTAATAACTTCATTTTTAAAGTTGAAGTTATTAATAACTTTGAAATAAAAATAATACTTGAATTTGGCATTTTATTATTTTTAAACAATTAATAATTAAGGTAATTATTAATTAGGGTTTAAATTTCCACTAATAAAGATTTAACAAAATAACAAATAAAGAAAATAGCTTTAATGTTTTCTTTATTTTTCTTAATGGTTTTTATTTATTTTAGAAGGTCTTACTATTTATTGAGTTTTAATTCAATTTAGAATTAAAGAAAAGGCTTAATTAACAAGTATTAAATAATTAAATTTTTATTAAAAATAAAAATTTCATATTATATTTTATTTGGATAGATTTAATTATTATAAGAATTTTGATATCTCATTTGTATTTTTACGAGCGTTTATGAATTTTCTACATTTATTTGAAGTTTCGACATTTTACTGTAAATGAAATTAAACTAAAACACTAGACACACCGTGCACGTGCTACTCACGGACACCGACAGGTGGGCTCTGGCTGAGTCAGCTGCCACGGTGGCGTCGAGGTGGCAACTATGGCCACCACCAGCGGCCAGTGACGGTGATCGCCGGCGGTACGGCGCTCACGCGGGCAATCTACCCATACCGCGAGACTCAGCGCGCCGAGGTGAACACGCAGGTACCATCGCCGCCCCTATTTGGTCGCCGGAGCAAGCTCGCCGGCGATGCCGCATGGTGGTGCTCACGGGTTAATGGCGCGGCGATGATTTGGGAAGCAATCGGACGGGCTAGGCATGCCAGGGGGATCAGGAGCTCACCGGGAGCACGCGAGCTTGGCGGTGGAGCAAGAGGAGGTCTGGTTCGCCGGGATTGCCTGCTCCCGTCGTCGGAGAAGACGATGTCGATGGCGGCGCTACGGCTTGATGGAGGTCGATTCCTCTAGCGGACGGAGCAAGTCGAGGCCGGCTGATCACGATGGTGTCCACCGCAAGGTGCGGGGATGCTCCGAACGACGGCGATGTTCAAGGTGCAGGCGTGCTAGGGTTTCGGGATTTTGGGGAAATCGAACGGAGGGAGAAGAAAGCGAGCTAGGGTTCGTCCCGGGGCTTTTATAGAGCTCCATGGCCCTGCCTCGTCACGTCTACGGTCGCGGAGGAGCTGCCAGCGGCGAGGGAAAGACGGCCACGGCGTCGCGCTGTCCTCCATCGTGCTGGAGAGGATGAGGACGAGCTCGTCCCGATATTTTGGGACGAAGGGGTAACGGGCTGCCTATGGGCCGTGGTGTTGGGCTGCTAGAGTCGGCTCGCTGTTGGGCTGTGTTGCTTGGGCTTCGCGGCCAGGTGAGTCCGGGTAAGTTTTCCCTCCTCTCTTCTTTTTCTGTTTTATTTTCTGTTTTCAAATCTGGTTTTTATAATTCAAATTTGAATCTTCTAATTTTGCGGGTGTTAAATAATTGGAGTTTGCTTGAGTATTTAGTGCAATGACCATTACACCACTCTCCCAATTGAGAAAAGCATTTTATAGTTGATTAACTTTCACATGTGTGGCTTATTCAATAAAGCAATTAAACATGAGTTTGTATTCTCATTTTAATTCCTTTTTTATATGAATCAACTCTATTTGGAGTTAATGGAGTTGATAATCTCAACTCAAAGTATTTCAGAGTTAGTTATTAGGACTTGGTTTCTATTTGAGGATTTTGTCTCTTGCATATGATTTTATGTGAGCTCCAATCTGTTAGGGTTTTATATTTTCTATTACAACCATATTTCAGAGTTGGCACTAGGATCATATTTAATAACACCTTGAATTACTTAGAGTAGGTATTACTCTCATTATGGGTTGGTCTTAATTAAGAATAGGTGGTTGATTACCACACATGGGTTTCAATTGTGATTTTAAGCACTAGATGTTTCGAGGTTTAATTAGTGAAGCATAGAATTTAGCTAATGGCAATTCTAGGGTTCTAATTATATTCACCTAATGGTACTTGGTTTGGATCTCAATTATGACTCGAGGTTTTAGTTGTGATTATCCAAGTGATGCACAAACTAGGTTTGAGTTATATTTCTAGGTTATAAGGTTGAAATGACACCATATTGCATGTGCTAGGGTTAATCTCCCCTAACCATGATAAGATGGTTATTTGCTTAATATTTCATGAGCTTCCCTAATTACTAAGGATTTGAGAATTGGTTTTATCTTCTACCAATTTATCTTCTATTATTATCCTTAATTTATCATTTAGAGTAACTAAAATGTTTATGGTTCTTTTTATAGTTAACTTTGGTTATAAGGATGAATGGTTTCTCACACTACCTTAAATATAGAGTTTATCTTATGGCTTATTCTTCTATTTCCCCAAAGCATGGTCATGGCATCATCATGAGCAACTTATTCTTAATGTTTATCTTCTACTCCCACTTCTTATTTTGGAATGGATTATTCTAGGTTTCTACTAGGAATGATGATGTGGTTAACTAAATATGTGGTTTGCCTAAGAATTCTACCTTCTTGGCTTCGTAGCTTGTTCTTCGGGAAATCCGATAAACATGCATCTTGTGGCATGCCTCCACCTCCTAGCTTCTTCATCTTGATCCTAACTATTTTATGGAGTGGCTCAATGTGTTGGTCTTCTTGCATCAAGGTGCAAGATGAATAAATGGATGAAGTAGAGGGTTCCTTTTATAGGCTTGGGCATGCTCTAATATCATGACACATAGGTGGATGACTCTTGTTTTAATTTGATGAGTAAGGTGCTTGGTTGTCATGCTCTTATCCATAGTAATCCTTTAAGCATGAGGTGGCATTGCTTAGGATGCAAGCTATGTAGATATGTTCATCCTATGTGGCATGGGTATTATCCTCTCTTGTGATTTATTTTTGGAGAGCCAAGTGGCTTTTGTTACTAATTGTCTTATGAATGATCTTATGCTTATGGGTGAGTCACTATATCATATGTGATTGTATTTATATTATAATTGGGATCAAAATGTCAAGAATAAGAATTATACCCCAATTTTGAGTGATGATGTTTGATTTCACCAAGGCATGATCATATGAGTTTCAAAGTACTCATAGTTTATTTTATTCAAATAGTTTGAACTATAATTCGTAATGTAAATGAATTTAGTTTTGTGATATTCCACATATTTAAATAGTTATGCTTAAAATAAGAATGTGGGGCTTTTATGCACTTAGGTCCTTGTGTTTTACCATATTTGGTAATTAGTTTTAAAGTGAATTCAATTATAACCCAAGTGTAGTTTCTTAACTTTTAAGTGTTAATAACTTAGAGTTTGATTATTATCTATTTGATGGTTATAGGCATCTCTCATCTCTAGGGTTTAATGATAAGCTTATGTTGGTGTTAAGTTCAAGAATTACCATGAGGTTCATAGTAAGAACATGGGTTAGTTTTAAGACATGGAGAAGATAAGTGAAGAATGGGTTCTCCATTTATTATTACTTGATTTCCAATTTAATAGATGTTCTTATGTTATGGCAAGGAATACCATGTTATGATCTTTTATAAGATTAAGCAATTGATCATTGTTTAAAGTCTTGTGGTGTTAGTTCCATTTGGTATAAACCCTTAGATCAAATCATCTCTACCCAAAACAAGGTTCTAAACAAAGTCACATTGAGGTTTATAGCGCTTGACTTGATGAGCTACTTCAATTCCACCAAGGTCAAGTGAAACTTCGATTCATTGTGATTGTTTTCTTTAAAGCGCGAAAATTCCCCGGATTTTCTATGCATGAATGCAATGCACACATCGGTTTCCTCTATTTTTGTAACCCCAATACCGGGATATTACAGTCTCTACCCCTTAAACTAAACTTCGTCCTCGAAGTTTGATCTCTCTCACGTTTCGGAGTGTGGATCTGACTTGTGCAGACTACAATTTTTCTCGAACTCCATGGTGATCTTACTAGATATAATTGAATATATCTCTTGTCCAGATTCTTCCTGGAATCCCTTAGAGTTTGTCTCTGAACCTTAGTTTCTTACTCCAGTTCTCCGATACCTATCTCTGAGCCATGGCTTCTAACTTTAATTATTTATTTTCTTTCCACTCTATAAGCTTGTTTCCTTTTTATTGAAGGTTCAATGATTAAGACTTCTTCTTGTCCTGACAGTCTTAGTTGAGGACTAATTGGATAACATTCTCCTATTTGATAAAATAGGTCTTTGTTTTCCCTTACTACCAAAGCTGCAATAATGGTACTTGGTAAGGTACTAAACATGGAATGGTCGTGATGGTTTATTTTCCTAAGAATGGATTAGACTCATTTAGTCCATCCAATCATGGTTTATAGTTGATACCTATAACTATTTTGGATTATTTAGGTTCCATGAAAGGAATCTTTCTATTAGTCTTTAGTTTTGGTATAATCAATCTCCTTCGGTCTTTGGCCTTCTCGAGCTGTATTTGGTCTATGGTATTTCCTTCGTCCAACTTCTTTATGCTTGATTTACTTGAGCTTTCGTGCCTCTGAGTAGATATTACTTACTTGCTCAAGTTATAATCCACTTCTTATGTCCTCGAGGTATGAACCTCGGCTTCTAGTCTGACTTCCTTCTGAAAGTATTGTTCATCAATCTTATGAAAATAAGATCGAACTTCCTCTCAGTTCAGACCTTTTTCTTCAATCTAGCTTAAAGTATTGATTAATTGTATATCCAATTCAATCTTTACTCTACCCCTTAGAGTTTTCTTATGGTCTTCAACTCCTTTTCTTCCAACTATTGGACTCATGACTAAAATATTGGTATAGGTCTTGTTTATGATTTATATTCCTCTAAGGTTTTGCGAAGAATCTTTGGGGTGTATCCACTCAATTGTGGACATCCAATGTGAATCCTTCGACTAAATGTTTATAGATCTAGCTATTTGGCTGACAAGATTTTTATTTGTTCACAAACTTTTGTTACAATTAATTAAATCGTGGACTATTTGTATTACCAATCGATACCGACTGTGGTTATTATACCAACTGTGGCTATTTGATATCTAAAAATGGATTCTATTATAGGTTCCGATCAACTGGACGAGACATCTTCTACTTTATCTCGCCAGTCTTGATATTATACCAATTGTGGTCTTCTGATATCGACTATGGTCTTCTTATGTCTGCTATGATTTCATATATCACCTTCCTTCATTCGGGGTTTATTTTGCAAGAAAACCACTAGCTGACACTATGATTATAGTATCCTAAGTGATTTCCCATGCATTCCCTCTTCTATGTTGACTATGGATCTGCTTCAGCTTCACCATAATCATTATATTTCTCACCTTCATGCTTCTTTCGTACAAGAGTACTCCTTTGTTGAGGTAAGCATGAGTTTTGATTGGTACTTCCTTCTGAATATTGTGGTTGCTTCCCACAACTTTGTTTCCTTTATCTGATGAACCTTCATCTTGTCTTCAAAATATACAGAATTCGTCACTTCCTCACACGAATACCATTACCCTCTAGATCTATAGCATTAAGTAAGAACTTGATATAGCAACATGCATTTGCATACCAAAGTCAAACTTCATGTATGGATCTAGTCAAACAATGAAAATCCAATAAATCCAAGAAGATTCAGCTTTGTGCTTATAATACACATCATCATAAGCCTGAATATGATATAATTGAGTAAGACATCTCTAAACATCAGGCTGAGATGTGTAGTATATAACACCACATAATATAGGTTTATATCGTGATACTTAGCACGAATATATGGGATTCTACTATTTGTCTCAACCTTTACCTTAATTGCACATTTGCAATGAGATAAACTTGAAACAGAATGGTCTAGGATAATTGTGGTTAACCTAATTTTCTTTGGAAGGATTGACTTAGCTTCCATTTTTATTGAGGACTATCTCACATGATATGTCTAGGTTCGAACATTGCTACTCTAAACACCTGACTATTGGAATATAACTATTATACTACCATGTGTTCTTACCATGTAACTAGGGTTCTGATGTACTTGACACAGTTCCCATGGTTTTGGAACACAAATCTTGCTCTATTGTTTAACATCTGACTTCTTATTGTACTTCTCCTAAATTTTTATGATATTCTAGTCCATCACATAACGATTCTCAGGTGAATAGTATATGATTAACAAATCTACCATGTAAATAGACCTATTTCATTTCTTTTATCTCTTCCTTACCTCCCATGATTGACTCATCATGGTCGATACTACCTTATATAACTTATATTTATCACTTACTATCAGTTGTTTTACAAGTTTAGATAATGTACTTACCCATTACTTGTATTAGTTTACACCTTCTAAAAGGAGATGTATTTTTTTTTTTTTTTTTTTTACACATATCCTCATTACTTGATATCACTCCTATTATAGGTCTGGATAACTCTATTTAATCATAACATATGTTGGTACACATCTTCCAATAGGATAGCTTCCTTATGGTTGTATCCTCTCTTTGGACTACCATGTATTATATACCAACTGTGATCTACCCATCTATTGTTTTAAGGACTTAATGATGTGCTACATGTTTGGGATTAGCTAACTATCTTTACTTAGAAAAGATAGATTAAAAAGGTTGACTCAAGTGTGTCAGGATTATTCTCAAGTGAATATCCATCTCAAGTCATAAGAATATTTGGTTTAACTAGGACAACTTCCTATAGACACTACCAATCCTATAGGTCTCCTTTAAAGGGTTTTAATCCTAAGGTCAAAGCATTTGCTCGATACCAACTCGTGGTGACCCGGCATACCACCGCATGGTGTAGTATGCAAGTCCGATATAACACCAATGAAACACCGTTCCACTCGTATTATATCGCTCGAGTGGTACAACGAAACATATGCGGGTCCAAGGCATGTCTATAGAATTACAATACAGACTCTTTACAAAAGATCCACACAGCCTCCTACTTTACAATGAGGTAAAACTGCAAATAAACTCCAGAAGAACGACTCGTGATCTAATCTTATCATGGACTCTATTTGTAGAGTATTTAACTAGCTATAGGGACTATGAATAGATTCTAGCTAAATAGGAGCTATGTTTAGGAAGCTAGTTCCCTTCTATGGTTAACTAGGTTTTCTCCTTGTTGGATGTGGTATCTGACTCCTCGGATAGGTTCCTGTGTCTTGAAGTAGTTGTTGACTCCTCGGCCTTCGAGTTGCACTGTAGATCCTCTTTCGATGCCTCCATATCTAAGCAGGGGATTTAAGAGTGGGATGAGTACGAGCGTACTCAACAAGTTCATTATAGGAAAGAGGTGTTTAATGCACTAGCTACGACATTAGACCAGAAAGTCTAATACCAATGCAGGATTTCATAATCATTTCTTCAAAAGGTTGCTTTTATTCGAAGAACTATGTCCGTCGGCCTTCACCGGTTTACTAGAACTTCATGGAGCTCCTTTCCGGCCGCGTTCGCAGTTCCATATCCGGAACAGGGGAGTGACGAGTCACGGTTCTTTACACTCTGCAGAGGTGTGTTGCTTTACCCATAAGAGATCTTAACCTTGGTGCCAACCGGGCGTACTCCCCGTCCACACTTCCTTTGGTGTGAGGCCCGGTATAAGGTCTAGCCAATCATGTTCCTCCGCTACCTTGAACACCCACCCTTTGTTGCATACCCCGACCCTGGGTCCTCGTCGGTCCTCTTATACCACTTAAGGATGGACCCCGACCACGACAACGGTTTGGGATCGAACCAAACTCCTTCGCCGGTAGCTGCAACCCATCATAGACCGCAATACCGTGGGGACTTTAGGCTTCCCCAGCCCACCGCTTGCACTTCGAGCGACAAGTGTCTACGGACTATGCCGTGGGGACTTAAGGCTTCCCCAGCCCACCGCTTGCCCCGACGGATACAAGTGTCTACGGTAAAGCGCATCCGTTGATGAACGAGAGGTGGAAACACTTTTGACTACTCCGTCCCACTCCGGATCTTATGGTTAACACGGATATTACGGCACAAGAATCATCGGCGACATTTGTTGTTTAATCCTAGATGGATATAAGCCCGTGCAATGGAACCTCCACCATATCAACACAATCCATGGTTCCATTGCCCACCACATAGTCATATTCATAGTTATGAAAGTAGTGGTTTTGATTTTTGTGCAATAGTGATAACCATAATACTTTGCAAGTAATTTGATAAAAATACTCAAATGACATGAGCAAGTGATGAACTTGCCTTTCTTGACTGCAAGATTATGCAGGCAAGGTCTTCGGTGCGCAATAACTCCAAATTCTGAAATAGCACCATCGTCCAGTAAGGACGATGTTTAAAAGATTGGCAAGGATGCAATAATGCATAAGTATGAGATGCAATCGCTCTAAGCGTGACCCAACCCCGATGATTTAGGATCAGTGAGTTGTAATGATTGGTTCAGGGTGTGTTGCACTTTTAGAGTGATTCACATACAAGGTTCTTATTCGGGTGTGATTACTTGGTATTATAAACAGGTAGATAATAAAGCATAATAATCAATTGAGCACACAAAGAATGATAATTGGCATAAGGTTAACAAGTAAAGAACAGTGGTCATTTTAGTATTATATGGCATGGTTAATGATTAATTATCATATACTTTAAAAGAATAACTTTTGAAGAACATGTTCTTTAATAAAGAACAAGTATGGTAATTAAGTGGGTGGTTTTCTATGATTGACTATGGCTTCATGTAGTTGCTAGGATAGGTATTAGATGGATCCCTATAAAGTTGGATTCATCAACACCTAGGGCTTGTAAGGTTAAGATAAGCTTAGGTATCCTAAGCAATTCATTATACATGGTTGTTGTCGAGTTTGGTTTATCTTGCTAGTGATAGCTGGCTAGGGTTTCTAGGTCCTTATATGCAGGGTTGATGATGATTCCTTATTTTCTTCAAAAGAATAACTTTCGAAGAACATACTTCTTAAATATTAGGAAGTATATCAATTAGGGTTGAGGTTGTCTAGGTTTTGCTATTTGATCCACTAAGTAAGGAATGATTGGCTCCTAAATAGGATGGTTCATAATTATGAAGCATTTGTAGTGTTCAGTGGACTTGGTTATGTAATGATAAATATTGAGCCTAGCTGCTATTTGGATTCATCACTATGGTGTGATGCTAAGCATGGATGAATAAGGATGATGGTTTTGACAGTAGAAGCTAGGGTTTAAACTTGGTTGATCTTACTTGATCAACTAGGTTTAGTGATATGCATACATGGAATACTAAATTGCTAGTGATAGGGTTCTACATTATATGTGGACCTAGGTATGTCTTTTAGTTGCTAATGGTGGCTCTATGATTTGAATTAAAGTACCATGATCACCTGTTCTAACCTTGGGTTTAGGTTAGAAGCAAATTAGGGTTCATATGATTTAATGGAGCTAGGGTTCCTAATGGTGTTAGGGTTTTAGGGTTTCACAAGCAATGATAATGTTGTAATACCATTTAATAAGAAATTTAGGGTTTTCTATTTACCACATAGTTCTAAGATTAATAACTTCATTTTTAAAGTTGAAGTTATTAATAACTTTGAAATAAAAATAATACTGAATTTGGCATTTTATTATTTTTAAACAATTAATAATTAAGGTAATTATTAATTAGGGTTTAAATTTCCACTAATAAAGATTTAACAAAATAACAAATAAAGAAAATAGCTTTAATGTTTTCTTTATTTTTCTTAATGGTTTTTATTTATTTTAGAAGGTCTTACTATTTATTGAGTTTTAATTCAATTTAGAATTAAAGAAAAGGCTTAATTAACAAGTATTAAATAATTAAATTTTTATTAAAAATAAAAATTTCATATTATATTTTATTTGGATAGATTTAATTATTATAAGAATTTTGATATCTCATTTGTATTTTTCTGAGCGTTTATGAATTTTCTACATTTATTTGAAGTTTCTGACATTTTCTGTAAATGAAATTAAACTAAAACACTAGACACACCCGTGCCTGTGCTACTCACAGACACCGACAGGTGGGCCTGGCTGAGTCAGCTGCCACGGTGGCGTCGAGGTGGCAACTATGGCCACCACCAGCGGCCAGTGACGGTGATCGCCGGCGGTACGGCGCTCGCGCGGGCAATCTACCCATACCGCGAGACTCAGCGCGCCGAGGTGAACACGCAGGTACCATCGCCGCCCCTATTTGGTCGCCGGAGCAAGCTCGCCGGCGATGCCGCATGGTGGTGCTCACGGGTTAATGGCGCGGCGATGATTTGGGAAGCAATCGGACGGGCTAGGCATGCCAGGGGGATCAGGAGCTCACCAGGAGCACGCAGAGCTTGGCGGTGGAGCAAGAGGAGGTCTGGTTCGCCGGGATTGCCTGCTCCCGTCGTCGGAGAAGACGATGTCGATGGCGGCGCTACGGCTTGATGGAGGTCGATTCCTCTAGCAGACAGAGCAAGTCGAGGCCGCTGATCACGATGGTGTCCACCGCAAGGTCTGGGGATGCTCTGAACGACGGCGATGTTCAAGGTCTGGGCGTGCTAGGGTTTCGGGATTTTGGGGAAATCGAACAGAGGGAGAAGAAAGCGAGCTAGGGTTCGTCCTGGGGCTTTTATAGAGCTCCATGGCCTGCCTCGTCACGTCTACGGTCGCGGAGGAGCTGCCAGCGGCGAGGGAAAGACGGCCACGGCGTCGCGCTGTCCTCCATCGTGCTGGAGAGGATGAGGACGAGCTCGTCCCGATATTTTGGGACGAAGGGGTAACGGGCTGCCAATGGGCCGTGGTGTTGGGCTGCTAGGCTGGCTGCTGCTGGGCTGTGTTGCTGGGCTTCTGCGGCCAGGTGAGTCCGGAGTAAGTTTTTCCCTCCTCTCTTCTTTTTCTCGTTTTATTTTCTCGTTTTCAAACCTGGTTTTTATAATTCAAATTTGAATCTTCTAATTTTGCAGGTGTTAAATAATTGGAGTTTGCTGAGTATTTAGTGCAATGACCATTACACCACTCTCCCAATTGAGAAAAGCATTTTATAGTTGATTAACTTTCACATGTGTGGCTTATTCAATAAAGCAATTAAACATGAGTTTGTATTCTCATTTTAATTCCTTTTTTATATGAATCAACTCTATTTGGAGTTAATGGAGTTGATAATCTCAACTCAAAGTATTTCGAGTTAGTTATTAGGACTTGGTTTCTATTTGAGGATTTTGTCTCTTGCATATGATTTTATGTGAGCTCCAATCCATTAGGGTTTTATATTTTCTATTACAACCATATTTCGAGTTGGCACTAGGATCATATTTAATAACACCTTGAATTACTTAGAGTAGGTATTACTCTCATTATGGGTTGGTCTTAATTAAGAATAGGTGGTTGATTACCACACATGGGTTTCAATTGTGATTTTAAGCACTAGATGTTTCTGAGGTTTAATTAGTGAAGCATAGAATTTAGCTAATGGCAATTCTAGGGTTCTAATTATATTCACCTAATGGTACTTGGTTTGGATCTCAATTATGACTCAGGTTTTAGTTGTGATTATCCAAGTGATGCACAAACTAGGTTTGAGTTATATTTCTAGGTTATAAGGTTGAAATGACACCATATTGCATGTGCTAGGGTTAATCTCCCCTAACCATGATAAGATGGTTATTTGCTTAATATTTCATGAGCTTCCCTAATTACTAAGGATTTGAGAATTGGTTTTATCTTCTACCAATTTATCTTCTATTATTATCCTTAATTTATCATTTAGAGTAACTAAAATGTTTATGGTTCTTTTTATAGTTAACTTTGGTTATAAGGATGAATGGTTTCTCACACTACCTTAAATATAGAGTTTATCTTATGGCTTATTCTTCTATTTCCCCAAAGCATGGTCATGGCATCATCATGAGCAACTTATTCTTAATGTTTATCTTCTACTCCCACTTCTTATTTTGGAATGGATTATTCTAGGTTTCTACTAGGAATGATGATGTGGTTAACTAAATATGTGGTTTGCCTAAGAATTCTACCTTGCTGGCTTCTGTAGCTTGTTCTTCAGGAAATCTGATAAACATGCATCTTGTGGCATGCCTCCACCTCCTAGCTTCTTCATCTTGATCCTAACTATTTTATGGAGTGGCTCAATGTGTTGGTCTTCTTGCATCAAGGTGCAAGATGAATAAATGGATGAAGTAGAGGGTTCCTTTTATAGGCTTGGGCATGCTCTAATATCATGACACATAGGTGGATGACTCTTGTTTTAATTTGATGAGTAAGGTGCTTGGTTGTCATGCTCTTATCCATAGTAATCCTTTAAGCATGAGGTGGCATTGCTTAGGATGCAAGCTATGTAGATATTTTCATCCTATGTGGCATGGGTATTATCCTCTCTTGTGATTTATTTTTGGAGAGCCAAGTGGCTTTTGTTACTAATTGTCTTATGAATGATCTTATGCTTATGGGTGAGTCACTATATCATATGTGATTGTATTTATATTATAATTGGGATCAAAATGTCAAGAATAAGAATTATACCCCAATTTTGAGTGATGATGTTTGATTTCACCAAGGCATGATCATATGAGTTTCAAAGTACTCATAGTTTATTTTATTCAAATAGTTTGAACTATAATTCGTAATGTAAATGAATTTAGTTTTGTGATATTCCACATATTTAAATAGTTATGCTTAAAATAAGAATGTGGGGCTTTTATGCACTTAGGTCCTTGTGTTTTACCATATTTGGTAATTAGTTTTAAAGTGAATTCAATTATAACCCAAGTGTAGTTTCTTAACTTTTAAGTGTTAATAACTTAGAGTTTGATTATTATCTATTTGATGGTTATAGGCATCTCTCATCTCTAGGGTTTAATGATAAGCTTATGTTGGTGTTAAGTTCAAGAATTACCATGAGGTTCATAGTAAGAACATGGGTTAGTTTTAAGACATGGAGAAGATAAGTGAAGAATGGGTTCTCCATTTATTATTACTTGATTTCCAATTTAATAGATGTTCTTATGTTATGGCAAGGAATACCATGTTATGATCTTTTATAAGATTAAGCAATTGATCATTGTTTAAAGTCTTGTGGTGTTAGTTCCATTTGGTATAAACCCTTAGATCAAATCATCTCTACCCAAAACAAGGTTCTAAACAAAGTCACATTGAGGTTTATAGCGCTTGACTTGATGAGCTACTTCAATTCCACCAAGGTCAAGTGAAACTTCGATTCATCGTGATCTGTTTTCTTTAAAGCGCGAAAATTCCCCGGATTTTCTATGCATGAATGCAATGCACACATCGGTTTCCTCTATTTTTGTAACCCCAATACCTGGGATATTACAAGTTTCTTCTTCGTTAAATTGTTATATGGTTGGAATTGGAAAATGCTACATGTAGTAACTCTAAAATGTCTTAGTTAATTTGATACTTGGCAATTGTTGTGCTCATGTTTAAGCTCTTGCATCACATACTTTGCACCCATTAATGAAGAAATACGAAGAGCTTGCTAATTTGGTTTGCATATTTGGTTTCTCTAGAGTCTAGATAATATCTAGTATTGAGTTTTGAACAACAAGGAAGACGGTGTAGAGTCTTATAATGTTTACAATATGTCTTTTATGTGAGTTTTTCTCGCACCGTTCATCCTTGTGTTTGATTCAAATAACCTTGCTAGCCTAAACCTTGTATCGAGAGGGAATACTTCTCATGCATCCAAAATACTTGAGCCAACCACTATGCCATTTGTGTCCACCATACCTACCTACTACATGGTATTTATCCGCCATTCCAAAGTAAATTGCTTGAGTGCTACCTTTAAAATTCCATCATTCACCTTTGCAATATATAGCTCATGGGACAAATAGCTTAAAAACTATTGTGGTATTGAATATGTACTTATGCACTTTATCTCTTATTAAGTTGCTTGTTGTGCGATAACCATGCTTCCGGGGACGCCATCAACTATTCTTTGTTGAATATCATGTGAGTTGCTATGCATGTCCGTCTTGTCTGAAGTAAGAGAGATCTACCACCTTTATGGTTGGAGCATACATATTGTTAGAGAAGAACATTGGGCCGCTAACTAAAGCCATGATTCATGGTGGAAGTTTCAGTTTTGGACATATATCCTCAATCTCATATGATAATAATAATTGTTTCCACATGCTTATGCATTAAAGAGGAGTCCATTATCTGTTGTCCATGTTGTCCCGGTATGGATGTCTAAGTTGAGAATAATCAAAAGCGAGAAATCCAAAATGCGAGCTTTCTCCTTAGACCTTTGTACAGGCGGCATGGAGGTACCCCATTGTGACACTTGGTTAAAACATGTGTATTGTGATGATCCCGGTAGTCCAAGCTAATTAGGACAAGGTGCGGGCACTATTAGTATACTATGCATGAGACTTGCAACTTGTAAGATATAATTTACATAACTCATATGCTTTATTACTACCGTTGACAAAATTGTTTCATGTTTTCAAAATAAAAGCTCTAGCACAAATATAGCAATCGATGCTTTCCTCCTTGAAGGACCATTCTTTTACTTTTATGTTGAGTCAGTTCACCTATCTCTCTCCATCTCAAGAAGCAAACACTTGTGTGAACTCGTGCATTGATTCCTACATACTTGCATATTGCACTTGTTATATTACTCTATGTTGACAATTATCCATGAGATATACATGTTACAAGTTGAAAGCAACCGCTGAAACTTAATCTTCCTTTGTGTTGCTTCAATACCTTTACTTTGATTTATTGCTTTATGAGTTAACTCTTATGCAAGACTTATTGATGCTTGTCTTGAAGTACTATTCATGAAAATTCTTTGCTTTATGATTCACTTGTTTACTCATGTCATTACCATTGTTTTGATCGCTTCATTCATTAAATATGTTTACAAATAGTATGATCAAGGTTATGATGGCATGTTACTTCAGAAATTATCTTTGTTATCGTTTTACCTGCTCGGGACGAGCAGAACTAAGCTTGGGGATGCTGATACGTCTCCGACGTATCGATAATTTCTTATGTTCCATGCCATATTATTGATGATACCTACATGTTTTATGCACACTTTATGTCATATTCGTGCATTTTCTCGAACTAACCTATTAACAAGATGCCGAAGAGCCAGTTGCTGTTTTCTGCTGTTTTTGGTTTCAGAAATCCTAGTAACGAAATATTCTCGGAATTGGATGAAATCAAAACCCGGGGTCCTATTTTGTCACGAAGCTTCCGGAAGACCGAAGAGGAGTCGAAGTGGGGCCACGAGGGCCCGCCACCATTAAGGATGGCAATGGAGCGGGTTTGGATGGATATAGGAAAACCAGATCCATGCCAAAATCCACCAGCCTCGCTCTGCCCCGCCCACGAAAGTATCCATGGGCATGGATGTCACCCCAAATCCAAATCCGATGGATACCTGGATATCCATGGATATCCATGCCCATAAAAAATTTGAGTACCATTTCAGCAATATTTCACTTGCATTTCATCAATAATAAGCTAACATGAATATTTTGGCAGCATTTCGACATTATTTCGGTAGCATTTCAACCGTAGTTATGTCGACAATTCATAGGAATATCAAAGCAACAATATATCATTAAGGATTAAATTAAGGGTTTGGTGATTTGGGCCTAAAAAGGACATCCAATTGTAGGTAAAATCGCATGTGTCACTGACATGTGGGTCCCACATGTTAGTTGGATATCCATCGAATATCCATGGAGTAAAAGCTCTGCCCGTGCCCGCTCCATGAATTATCGGATATCCGCCCCATGAAATCCGTGGGCACAACCAACCCTCCATACCCGTGTCCGGCGGGTCGAATATCCGTGGGTACCCGGATCCGTGGATAAAATTGCCATCGTGAGCCACCATAGGGCGGCGCGGCCCAGGCCCTGGCCGCGCCGACCTATGGTGTGGGGCCCTCGTGTGGCCCCCCACGTTGCCCTTCCGCCTACTTAAAGCCTCCGTCGCGAAACCCCTGATGCGAAGAACCACGATACGGAAAACCTTACTGAGACGCCGCCGCCGCCAATCCCATCTCGGGGATTCTCGAGATCTCCTCCGGCACCCCGCCGGAGAGGGGATTCATCTCCCGGAGGACTCTTCACCGCCATGGTCGCCTCCGAGTGATGAGTGAGTAGTTCACCCCTGGACTATGGGTCCATAGCAGTAGCTAGATGGTTGTCTTCTCCTTATTATGCTTCATTGTTGGATCTTGTGAGCTGCCTAACATGATCAAGATCATCTATCTGTAATACTATATGTTGTGTTTGTCGGGATCCGATGGATAGAGAATACCATGTTATGTTAATTATCAAGTTATTACCTATGTGTTGTTTATGATCTTGCATGCTCTCCGTTATTAGTAGAGGCTCTGGCCAAGTTTTTGCTCTTAACTCCAAGAGGGAGTATTTATGCTCGATAGTGGGTTCATGCCCGCATTGATACCTGGGACAGTTGACGAAAGTTCTAAGGTTGTGTTGTGCTGTTGCCACTAGGGATAAAACATTGATGCTATGTCTAAGGATGTAGTTGTTGATTACATTACGCACCATACTTAATGCAATTGTCTCGTTGCTTTGCAACTTAATACCGGAAGGGGTTCGGATGATAACCTCGAAGGTGGACTTTTTAGGCATAGATGCGGTTGGATGGCGGTCTATGTACTTTGTCGTAATGCCCAATTAAATCTCACTATACTTATCATGACATGTATGTGCATTGTTATGCCCTCTCTATTTGTCAATTGCCCGACTGTAATTTGTTCACCCAACATGCTTTTATCTTATGGGAGAGACACCTATAGTGAACTCGTGGACCCCGGTCCATTCTTTAATACTCGAAATACAAATCTGTCGCAATACTTGTTCTTTACTCGTTTTCTTGCAAACAATCATCTTCCACACAATACGGTTAATCCTTTGTTACAGCAAGCCGGTGAGATTGACAACCTCACTGTTTCGTTGGGGCAAAGTACTTTGGTTGTGTTGTGCAGGTTCCACGTTGGCGCCGGAATCCCTGGTGTTGCGCCGCACTACATACCGCCGCCATCAATCTTCAACGTGCTTCTTAGCTCCTCCTGGTTCGATAAACCTTGGTTTCTTTCTGAGGGAAAACTTGCTGATGTGCGCATCATACCTTCCTCTTGGGGTTCCCAACGAACGTGTGAATTACACGCCATCAAACAGCGGAGCGTGTCTCTCTCCCACACAAGCATGAATTTATTCAGAGAATGAAAATAACAAACGAAAATAAAAGCACACAGACGCTCCAAGTAAAGTACATAAGATGTGACCGAATAAAAATATAGTTTCAAGGGAAGATGACCTGATAAGTTGTCGATGAAGAAGGGGATGCCTTGGGCATCCCCAAGCTTAAACGCTTGAGTCTTCTTAAAATATGCAGGAATGAACCACGGGGGCATCCCCAAGCTTAGGCTTTTCACTCTTCTTGATCATATTGTATCATCCTCCTCTCTTGACCCTTCAAAACTTCCTCCACACCAAACTCAAAACAAACTCATTAGAGGGTTAGTGCATAATCAAAAATTCACATGTTCAGAGGTGACACAATCATTCTTAACACTTCTGATATTTCTCAAAGCTACCGGAAGTTAATGGAACAAAGAAATCCATCCAACATAGCAAAAGAGGCAATGCGAAATAAAAGGCGAGAATCTGTCAAAACAGAACGATCCAGTAAAGACGAATTTTAAAGAGGCACCAGACTTGCTCAGATGAAAATGCCCAAATTGAATGAAAGTTGCGTACATATCTGAGGATCACTCACGTAAATTGGCAGAGTTTTCTGAGTTACCTACAGAGAATCATACCCAAATTCATGACAGCAAGAAATCTATTTCTGCGCAGTAATCCAAATCTAGTATTGACTTTACTATCAAAGACTTTACTTGGCACAACAATGCAATAAAATAATGATAAGGAGAGGTTGCTACAGTAGTAACAACTTCCAAGACTCAAATATAAAACAAAAGTACTGTAGTAAAATAAACACATGGGTTATCTCCCAAGAAGTTCTTTCTTTATAGCCATTAAGATGGGCTCAACAGTTTTAATGATGCACTCCCAAGAAATAGTAGTTGAAGCAAAAGAGAGCATCAAGAAGCAAATTCAAAACAATTTTAAGCCTAACCCACTTCCTATGCATAGGAATCTTGTAAATAAACAAATTCATGAAGCATAATGCAACAAGCACAGAAAGATAAAACAAGTGTAACTTCAAAAATTTCAGCATATAGAGAGGTGTTTTAGTAACATGAAAATTTCTACAACCATATTTTCCTCTCTCATAATAATATCCAGTAGCATCATGAGCAAAATCAACAATATAACTATCAAATGAAACATTCTTATCGTGAGTCTCATGCATAAAATTACTACTCTCCACATAAGCATAATCAATTTTATTAGTAATAGTGGGAGCAAATACATCAAAGTGGCTATCATCAAATATAGGAGGCATATTGTAATCATAATCAAATTTACTCTCCATAGTAGGCGGCACCAAAAGACCACTATCATTATAATCATCATAAATAGCAGGCAAAGTATCATCAAAGAAAATTTTCTCCTCAATGCCTGGGGGACTAAAAATATCATGCTCATCAAAACCAGCTTCCCCAAGCTTAGAATTTTCCATATCATTAGCAACAATGGTGTTCAAAGCGTTCATACTAATATCATTGCTACTAGCATGCAAATAAGATTCCATAGGTTTTTTAATTTTCGCATCAAACAATCCATGTCTTAACTCAGGAAATAGAATAAGAAGCTCATTGTTGTCCATTATGCCTAACTAGTGTAAACAAGAAACAAAAAAATGCAATTGCAGGATCTTGATACGTCTCCGACGTATCGATAATTTCTTATGTTCCATGCCACATTATTGATGATATCTACATGTTTTATACACATTATATGTCGTATTTATGCATTTTCCGGCACTAACCTATTAACGAGATGCCGAAGAGCCGATTGTCTGTTTTCCGCTGTTTTTGGTTTCGAAATCCTACAAAGGAAATATTCTCGGAATTGGACGAAATCAACGCCCGGGGTCCTATTTTTTGCACGAAGCTTCCAGAAGACCGAGGGGGAAAGGAAGTGGGGCCACGAGGCGCCGACACAACAGGGCGGCGCGGCCTGGCCCATGGCCGCGCGGCCCTGGCGTGTGGGGCCCCCGTGACCCCACCGAGGTTGCCCTTCCGCCTACTTAAAGCCTTCGTCGCGAAACCACTAGTACCGAGAGCCACGATACGGAAAACCTTACTGAGACGCCGCCGCCGCCAATCCCATCTCGGGGATTCTGGAGATCACCTCCCGCACCCTGCCGGAGAGGGGAATCATCTCCCGGAGGACTCTTCACCGCCATGGTCGCCTCCGGAGTGATGAGTGAGTAGTTCACCCCTGGACTATGGGTCCATAGCAGTAGCTAGATGGTTGTCTTCTCCTCATGTGCTTCATTGTCGGATCTTGTGAGCTGCCTAACATGATCAAGATCATCTATCTCGTAATTCTATATGTTGTGTTTGTCGGGATCCGATGGATAGAGAATACTATGTTATGTTGATTATCAATCTATTACCTATGTGTTGTTTATGATCTTGCATGCTCTCCGTTATTAGTAGAGGCTCGGCCAAGTTTTTACTCTTAACTCCAAGAGGGAGTATTTATGCTCGATAGTGGGTTCATGCCTCCATTAAATCTGGGACAAGGATGATAAAGTTCTAAGGTTGTGGATGTGTTGTTGCCACTAGGGATAAAACATTGATGCTATGTCCGAGGATGTAGTTATTGATTACATTACGCACCATACTTAATGCAATTGTCTCGTTGTTTTGCAACTTAATACCGGAAGGGGTTCGGATGATAACCTCGAAGGTGGACTTTTTAGGCATAGATGCATGCTGGATAGCGGTCTATGTACTTTGTCGTAATGCCCAATTAAATCTCACAATATTCATCATATCATGTATGTGCATTGTCATGCCCTCTCTATTTGTCAATTGCCCGACCGTAATTTGTTCACCCAACATGCTATTTATCTTATGGGAGAGACACCTCTAGTGAACTCGTGGACCCCGGTCCATTCTTTTATATCGAATACAAATCTGTCGCAATACTTGTTCTTTACTGTTCTCTGCAAACAATCATCATCCACACTATACATCTAATCCTTTGTTACGAGCAAGCCGGTGAGATTGACAACCTCACCGTTTCGTTGGGGCAAAGTACTTTGGTTGTGTTGTGCAGAGTTCCACGTTGGCGCCGAATCCCCGGTGTTGCGCCGCACTACATCTCGCCGCCATCAACCTTCAACGTGCTTCTTGGCTCCTCCCGGTTCGATAAACCTTGGTTTCTTTCCGAGGGAAAACTTGCCGCCGTACGCATCACACCTTCCTCTTGGGGTTCCCAACGGACGCGTGCTGTACGCGTATCAAGCTATTTTCTGGCGCCGTTGTCGGAACTGAAGAAAAGTTACACCACGGAGATTTCTAACTCCCACGTCAACTTTGCGCCAGCAACTGTTTTCTGGCGCCGTTGCCGGGGAGATCAAGACACGCTGCAAGGGGAGTCTCCACAATCCAATCTCTTTACTTTGTTTTTGTCTTGCTTTATTTTATTTACTACTTTGTTTGCTGCATTATATCAAAACACAAAAAATTAGTTGCTAGCTTTACTTTATTTACTCGTCTTGCACTCTATATCAAAAACACAAAAAAATTAGTTACTTGCATTTACTTTATCTAGTTTGCTTTATTTACTACTGCTAAAATGGCTACCCCTGAAAATACTAAGTTGTGTGACTTCACAACCACAAATAATAATGATTTCTTATGCACACCTATTGCTCCACCTGCTACTACAGCAGAATTCTTTGAAATTAAACCCGCTTTATCGAATCTTGTTATGCGAGAGCAATTTTCTCGGTGTTAGTTCCGATGATGCTGCTGCCCATCTCAATAATTTTGTTGAATTGTGTGAAATGCAAAAGTATAAAGATGTAGATGGTGACATTATAAAATTAAAATTGTTTCCTTTCTCATTAAGAGGAAGAGCTAAAGATTGGTTGCTATCTCTCGCCTAAGAATAGTATTGATTCATGGACTAAATGCAAGGATGCTTTTATTGGTAGATATTATCCCCTCGCTAAAATTATATCTTTGAGAAGTAGCATAATGAATTTCAAGCAATTAGATAATGAACATGTTGCTCAAGCTTGGGAAAGAATGAAATCTTTGGTTAAAAATTGCCCAACCCATGGACTGACTACTTGGATGATCATCCAAACCTTTTATGCAAGACTGAACTTTTCTTCGCGGAACCTATTGGATTCAGCTACTGGAGGTACCTTTATGTCCATCACTCTTGGTGAAGCAACAAAGCTTCTTGATAATATGATGATTAATTACTCTGAATGGCACACGGAAAGAGCTCCACAAGGTAAGAAGGTAAATTCTGTCGAAGAAACCTCTTCCTTGAGTGATAAGATTGATGCTATTATGTCTATGCTTGTGAATGATAGGACTAATGTTGATCCTAATAATGTTCCGTTAGCTTCATTGGTTGCCCAAGAAGAACATGTTGATGTAAACTTCATTAAAAATAATAATTTCAACAACAATGCTTATCGGAACAATTCTAGTAATAACTATAGGCCATATCCTTATAATAATGGTAACGGTTATGCTAATTCTTATGGGAATTCTTACAACAATAATAGGAACACACCCCTGGACTTGAAGCTATGCTTAAAGAATTTATTAGTACACAAACTGCTTTTAACAAATCTGTTGAGGAAAAGCTCAATAAAATTGATATTCTCGCTTCTAAGGTTGATAGTCTTGCCTCCGATGTTGATCTTTTGAAATCGAAAGTTATGCCTAATAAGGATATTGAAAATAAAATTGTTACTACAGCAAATGCCATCCAAGTTAGAATTAATGAGAATATAAGATTGATGGCCGAATTGCATGCTAGGTGGGAAAGAGAAGAAAATGAAAAACTAGCTAAAGAGAATAATGTAGCTAAAGTTTGGACTATTACCACCACTAGTAATGTTAATGATTCACATGTTGCTGCACCTCCTACTATCAATGGTAAAATAATTGGTGTTGGCAATGTTACTACTCCTAGTGCAAAGCGTGCAAAATTGCCCGAAACTCGCTAAAACTCGCTGAAACTGCCCGTGATAAAACCGCTGAAATTTTTTCCAACATTGGGGATGATGATCCCATTGCTTTAGATTGTAATGGTTTGGATTTTGATGATTGCCACATCTCTGAAGTTATAAAGTTCTTACAAAAACTTGCTAAGAGTCCCAATGCTAGTGCTATAAACTTGGCTTTCACAAAACATATTACAAATGCTCTCATAAAAGCTAGAGAAGAGAAACTAAAGCTTGAAACTTCTATTCCTAGAAAGCTAGAGGATGGTTGGGAGCCCATCATTAAGATGAAGGTCAATAACTTTGATTGTAATGCTTTATGTGATCTTGGTGCAAGTATTTCCGTTATGCCTAAGAAAATTTATAATATGCTTGACTTGCCACCATTGAAAAATTGTTATTTGGATGTTAATCTTGTTGATAATGCTATAAAGAAACCTTTGGGGAGAGTTGATAATGTTCGCATTACCGTTAACAATAACCTTGTCCCCGTTGATTTTGTTGTCTTGGATATTGAATGCAATGCATCTTGTCCCATTATATTGGGAAGACCTTTTCTTCGAACTGTTGGTGCTACCATTGATATGAAGGAAGGTAATATTAAATATCAATTTCCTCTCAAGAAAGGTATGGAACACTTCCCTAGAAAGAGAATGAAGTTACCTTTTGATTCTATTATTAGAACAAGTTATGATGTTGATACTTCGTCTCTTGATAATACTTGATATACACTTTCGCGCCTAGCTGAAAGGCGTTAAAGAAAAGCGCTTATGGGAGACAACCCATGTTTTTACTACAGTATTTTTGTTTTATATTTGAGTCTTGGAAGTTGTTTACTACTGTAGCAACCTCTCCTTATCTTAGTTTTGTGCATTGTTGTGCCAAGTAAAGTCTTTGATAGTAAGGTTCATACTAGATTTGGATTACTGCGCAGAAACAGATTTCTTTGCTGTCACGAATTTCGACCTGCCTCTCGTAGGTAGCTCAGAAAAATATGCCAATTTACGTGCGTGATCCTCAGATATGTACGCAACTTTCATTCAATTTGGGCATTTTCATTTGAGCAAGTCTGGTGCCTCAATAAAATCCATCTTTACAGACTGTTCTGTTTTGACAGATTCTGCCTTTTATTTCGCATTGCCTCTTTTGCTATGATGGATGAATTTCTTTGTTCCATTAATGTCCAGTAGCTTTATGCAATGTCCAGAAGTGTTAAGAATGATTGTGTCACCTCTGAACATGTTAATTTTTATTGTACACTAACCCTCTAATGAGTTGTTTCGAGTTTGGTGTGGAGGAAGTTTTCAAGGATCAAGAGAGGAGAATGATGCAATATGATCAAGGAGAGTGAAAGCTCTAAGCTTGGGGATGCCCGGTGGTTCACCCCTGCATATTTTAAGAAGACTCAAGCATCTAAGCTTGGGGATGCCCAAGGCATCCCCTTCTTCATCGACAACATTATCGAGTTCCTCCCCGAAACTATATTTTTATTCCATCACATCTTATGTACTTTGCTTGGAGCGTCGGTTTGTTTTTGTTTTTGTTTTGTTTGAATAAAATGGATCCTAGCATTCATTGTGTGGGAGAGAGACACGCTCCGCTGTTGCATATGGACAAATATGTCCTTAGGCTTTACTCATAGTATTCATGGCGAAGGTTGAATCTTCTTCGTTAAATTGTTATATGGTTGGAATCGGGAAATGCTACATGTAGTAATTCTAAAATGTCTTGAATAATTTGATACTTGGCAATTGTTGTGCTCATGTTTAAGCTCTTGCATCATATACTTTGCACCCATTAATGAAGAAACACCTAGAGCTTGCTAAATTTGGTTTGCATATTTGGTCTCTCTAAAGTCTAGATAATTTCTAGTATTGAGTTTTGAACAACAAGGAAGACGGTGTAGAGTCTTATAATGTTTACAATATGTCTTTTATGTGAGTTTTGCTGCACCGGTTCATCCTTGTGTTTGTTTCAAATAACCTTGCTAGCCTAAACCTTGTATCGAGAGGGAATACTTCTCATGCATCCAAAATCCTTGAGCCAACCACTATGCCATTTGTGTCCACCATACCTACCTACTACATGGTATTTCTCCGCCATTCCAAAGTAAATTGCTTGAGTGCTACCTTTAAAATTTCCATTCTTTACCTTTGCAATATATAGCTCATGGGACAAATAGCTTAAAAACTATTGTGGTATTGAATATGTACTTATGCACTTTATCTCTTATTAAGTTGCTTGTTGTGCGATAACCATGTTTTCGGGGACGCCATCAACTACTCTTTGTTGAATATCATGTGAGTTGCTATGCATGTCCGTCTTGTCTCGAAGTAAGGAGATCTACCACTTTAATGGTTAGAGCATGCATATTGTTAGAGAAGAACATTGGGCCGCTAACTAAAGCCATGAATCATGGTGGAAGTTTCAGCTTTGGACATATATCCTCAATCTCATATGAGAACACTAATTGTTGCTACATGCTTATGCATTAAAGAGGAGTCCATTATCTGTTGTCCATGTTGTCCCGGTATGGATGTCTAAGTTGAGAATAATCAAAAGCGAGAAATCCAAAATGCGAGCTTTCTCCTTAGACCTTTGTACAGGCGGCATGGAGGTACCCTTTGTGACACTTGGTTAAAACATGTGTATTGCGATGATCCCGGTAGTCCAAGCTAATTAGGACAAGGTGCGGGCACTATTAGTATACTATGCATGAGGCTTGCAACTTGTAAGATATAATTTACATGATACATATGCTTTATTACTACCGTTGACAAAATTGTTTCTTGTTTTCAAAATAAAAGCTCTAGCACAAATATAGCAATCGATGCTTTCCTCTTTGAAGGACCTTTCTTTTACTTTTAATGTTGAGTCAGTTCACCTATCTCTCTCCACCTCAAGAAGCAAACACTTGTGTGAACTGTGCATTGATTCCTACATACTTGCATATTGCACTTGTTATATTACTCTATGTTGACAATTATCCATGAGATATACATGTTACAAGTTGAAAGCAACCGCTGAAACTTAATCTTCCTTTGTGTTGCTTCAATACCTTTACTTTGATTTATTGCTTTATGAGTTAACTCTTATGCAAGACTTATTGATGCTTGTCTTGAAGTACTATTCATGAAAAGTCTTTGCTTTATGATTCATTTGTTTACTCATGTCATTACCATTGTTTTGATCGCTGCATTCATTACATATGTTTACAATAGTATGATCAAGGTTATGATGGCATGTCACTCCGAAATTATCTTTGTTATCGCTTACCTCGCTCGGACGAGCAGGAACTAAGCTTGGGGATGCTTGATACGTCTCCGACGTATCGATAATTTCTTATGTTCCATGCCACATTATTGATGATATCTACATGTTTTATACACATTATATGTCGTATTTATGCATTTTCCGGCACTAACCTATTAACGAGATGCCGAAGAGCCGATTGTTGTTTTTCACTGTTTTTGGTTTCAGAAATCCTACAAAGGAAATATTCTCGGAATTGGACGAAATCAACGCCCAGGGTCCTATTTTCGCACGAAGCTTTCACAAGACCGAGGGGGAAAGGAAGTGGGGCCACGAGGCGCCGACACAACATGGCGGCGCGGCCTGGCCCTTGGCCGCGCGGCCCTGGCGTGTGGGGCCCTCGTGTGGCCCCCCGCGTTGCCCTTCCGCCTACTTAAAGCCTTCGTCGCGAAACCCCCAAGCACCGAGAGCCACGATACGGAAAACCTTATCGAGACGCCGCCGCCGCCAATCCCATCTCGGGGATTCTGGAGATCACCTCCGGCACCTCGCCGGAGAGGGGAATCATCTCCCGGAGGACTCTTCACCGCCATGGTCGCTCTCGGAGTGATGAGTGAGTAGTTCACCCCCGGACTATGGGTCCATAGCAGTAGCTAGATGGTTGTCTTCTCCTCATGTGCTTCATTGTCGGATCTTGTGAGCTGCCTAACATGATCAAGATCATCTATCCGTAATTCTATATGTTGTGTTTGTCGGGATCCGATGGATAGAGAATACTATGTTATGTTGATTATCAATCTATTACCTATGTGTTGTTTATGATCTTGCATGCTCTCCGTTATTAGTAGAGGCTCTGGCCAAGTTTTTACTCTTAACTTCAAGAGGGAGTACTTATGCTCGATAGTGGGTTCATGCCTCCATTAAATCTGGGACAGTGACAGAAAGTTCTAAGGTTGTGGATGTGCTGTTGCCACTAGGGATAAAACATTGATGCTATGTCCGAGGATGTAGTTATTGATTACATTATGCACCATACTTAATGCAATTGTCTGTTGTTTTGCAACTTAATACTGGAAGGGGTTCGGATGATAACCTGAAGGTGGACTTTTTAGGCATAGATGCATGCTGGATAGCGGTCTATGTACTTTGTCGTAATGCCCAATTAAATCTCACAATACTCATCATATCATGTACGTGCATGGTCATGCCCTCTCTATTTTTCAATTGCCCGACTATAATTTGTTCACCCAACATGCTATTTATCTTATGGGAGAGACACCTCTAGTGAACTGTGGACCCCGGTCCATTCTTTTATATCGAATACAAATCTGTTGCTATTGTTCTTTACTATTCTCTGCAAACAATCATCATCCACACTATACATCTAATCCTTTGTTACAGCAAGCCGGTGAGATTGACAACCTCACTGTTTCGTTGGGGCAAAGTACTTTGGTTGTGTTGTGCAGGTTCCACGTTGGCGCCGGAATCCCTGGTGTTGCGCCGCACTACATCTCGCCGCCATCAACCTTCAACGTGCTTCTTGGCTCCTCCTGGTTCGATAAACCTTGGTTTCTTTCTGAGGGAAAACTTGCCGCCGTACGCATCACACCTTCCTCTTGGGGTTCCCAACGGACGCGTGCTGTACGCGTATCAGATCTAAAGGAAATAGCTTCGAGCACACACACACAACGGCAACAGAAAAGTACTTAGTTACCTGGGACCGGAGTATGAGTGCCTTTTACCTTTCCTCCCCGGCAACGGCGCCAGAAAAGTGCTTGATGTCTACGGGTGCTTCTATTCTTGTAGACAGTGTTGGGCCTCCAAGAGCAAGAGGTTTGTAGAACAGCAGAGCACGTTTCCCTTAAGTGGATCACCCAAGGTTTATCGAACTCAGGGAGGAAGAGGTCAAAGATATCCCACTCAAGCAACCCTGCAATCACGATACAAGAAGTCTCTTGTGTCCCCAACACACCTAATACACTTGTCAGATGTGTAGGTGCACTAGTTCGGCGAAGAGATAGTGAAATACAAGTGGTATGAATGAATATGAGAAGTAGTAACGGCGCCAGAAAATAGCTTGCTGACGTGCAGTTGATGGTATTAATATTGCAGGAAGTAAAGATGCAGTAAAACAGCAAATAAGCGATGATTGCAGTATTTGGAAACAAGGCCTAGGGATCATACTTTCACTAGTGGACACTCTCAACATTGCAATCATAAAGGAATATAAATAAGCACTTCACTATGCTATTCTGAATTACTCTACGGCAAGATAACGAACACTAATTCATCATGTAGGCAAACCTTAAAGATGTATTCCCAAGTACTAATAAACACCCCACGCTGTCACTGTGAGTATTCATAGGAGGTACTAACACACCACAATTTCATAGAGACATCCAACTCAAATCATAACTCAGTGAATAAGTATTCTGTGAAATATAGCCTAAGAGACCCACACGGTGCACACACTGTCACCTTTACACACGTGGGACAAGGAGTCTCCGGAGATCACATAAGTAAAATCCACTTGAATAGCATAACGACATCTAGATTACAAACTCATCATATGGATCTCAATCATGTAAGGCAACTCATGAGATCATTGTATTGAAGTACATGGGAGAGAGAGATTAACCACATAGCTACCGGTACAGCCCTTAGCCTCGATGGAGAACTACTCCCTCCTCATGGGAGACAGCAGCGTTGATGAAGATGGCGGTGGTATTGATGGAGAAGCCTTCCGGGGGCACTTCCCCGTCCCGGCGGCGTGCCTGGAACGAGACTCCTGTCCCCGGATCTTGTCTTCACGATGGCGGCGGCTCTGGAAGGTTTCTCGTACCGTGGTTTTTCCGTATCGAGGTTTTAGGTCGAGGAGGCTTAAATAGGCGAAGAGGCGGAGTCGGAGGGGCTGACGAGGCGGTGCGCCCTCTCGGCCGCGCCGGCCTGTCATCCGGTGGCCCCTGTGGCCCACCTATGGTCCTTCCCGGTGTTCTGGAAGCTTCGTGGATTTCTAAGATGTCGGGCATTGATTTCGTCCGATTCCGAGAATATTTCCTTACTAGGATTTCTGAAACCAAAAACAGCAGAAAACAGCAACTGGCCCTTCGGCATCTCGTTAATAGGTTAGTTCCGGAAAACGCATCAAAACGATGTAAAGTGTGTATAAAACATGTGAGTATCATCATAAAAGTAGCATGGAACATAAGAAATTATAGATACGTTTGGGACGTATCAGCCGCGGCCTCCCGAGCCATCAGCTCCTTGACGGCGGCGATGGCCTGTGCCACCTCCTCCGCGTCCGCCTGCGCCTTGTCGGCGGCGTCCTTCTTCGACGCGGCCACCGCCTCCAGGAAGAAGGGGTCCTCCCCCTCCTCCGCCTCCTCTTCCTCGTCGCCGGCTCGCGCCGCTCCTCCGCTGGAGCTCCCCTCCCACGCGGCCTTCCACGCACGCTCCTGCTCCCACGCGCTCATGCCACTTCTCGAATCCGCCGCCGCTCATCGGCTTCAACGGCGAGTCGACCTTGTGGTAGCGGCCGCCCTCCGCGAAGTCCCGGAGCATCGGCGACATCCACCCGGACCCGACGTACTTGCACGCCGCACGCTGACTCCCGGCGGCGGAGAATTTGCAGTGGCGGCGCCACGCCTCCTCCACCGTGGCCGGCTCGCGGGAACGTTTTGATCCTGCGGCGGGCGAGAGGCTGCTCCTACGTTGTGCGCTCATGGCTGGCGGCGGTGGAAATGTGGCGGCGTGCGTGTGGGAATTGCTCACCGGAGTGGTGGCGGGGCATGGCGGGGCTAGGGTTGCGAGTGAGGGGTTGGACCCCCACTCGCACCTTCACCCTCTATTTGTAGGAGGCGGCGGAGTGGGTTTGACGGCCCCCGTATTCTACCGATACGGGCCGGCCCGAATACGGGACCTGCTAGACGGCTCATTTCGCCCTCACCTGCTATCCCGCCGGAATAATACGGGGTACGAGCGTTTTGAGGGGCCTGCTAGACATGCTCTAAGACGCGACACAGGTACAACGAGGAGTCCCGATTGGTGCAGAGTGTCTACGTACTACGTCCACCCTTTTTTGGGTGGGGTTTTGCTTTTTGAAGTTTTGATCTCGTCGTGGGTTTGGCCAGTGCCAATCACTTCAATTAATCTGAGCCAGTGGTATCCCCTGCCTAGCAACAAGTCGATCCAATGTCTCGTCAGCCAACGCAGATTACGTATGACTTATTAGATGTAACGTGCAATCTGATAACTTATTGCTGCCACTACATGCATGTCACGTAACTAGCTACTAAGCTACCTGAAAACGTACCGTGCGTGGCTAAGACGGGCTCCCATGTCAACTTGAGGGTCACACACTCCTAGCTACTTACCCAAACGAGAGGTTCATTTCCGATCGGAGCCCGTGACCATCCACCACGCCACGCCATGCATGGTACCGTGTCGCGCAAACTAGCCAGACATATGCATTCGTCACTCGATCGGGTATGCACCTCACCTAAGATGCGTGCATGCCAGGAGTCGAGATTGTAATCCGTTCCACTGCCCAATCTATTTCAGCTGTTTGCAGGGCGCTACCGTTGCTTCATCATTCCTCTATTCCAAATTAATTTATCAACGAGCATGCCCTATCTAGACGTGTTTATACCTGCCGATCTAAACAAATCTGCCTAATATGGCTATTGTGTTTTCAGATTTTTTTTTTTTTGATATGGGGGATCCCTCGGCCAGTGGCGGAGCCAGGACATTAATCTTAATGTAGTCATGTTAAAGTTGTGTGGTCAAATACATATATTTTTTATAAATTTTTAGTTATTTTCTACACATTTTAAGCTAGTATTACCAAAAACCAGTGTAGTCAAATGACTCCGTCGCTGCCCACGGCCTCTGTATCAATAGATGCACACATATGTTTCATTTATTGCATAGTTCCAAATATTAGGCAGATTTTAGAGTGTTTTTGGATGGTTTGGTATATTCAATCAGACCTGTGAGAGCGCAACCCGTTTCATCCTCAAGAAAAGAAATTTCAGCACCCTAATTAATTTTCAAAATAAAGGGCTCTCATATAAAATAAAATATTGCAGTCAGCGCACTTGATTTTTCTAGAGAGTTACACTTAGTTAAGTGATCGCTCTTCTTACTCAAGGAAATTGGGGTGTTTGCAGTTGGTAAATTGGGGTGTCTGGTTCTTGTTATAATCCACTGTACATAATTAGCCCCAAGAAACGAGTGGAGCACACGTGCGGTATCATGATAATATACACGACAAGGCCAAAAGCAGCTCATCGGATAGATATGCGTCTGGTTGTGTCCATCAGTATACATCTGTCATGTCCAAATGTCAAATCTAGAACCAAAGGATCAGATCACCCAACATCTCGCTTAACTAGCTAGCTGTATTTGGATTGCTATAGAATTGTTCTTCGGCATGGCATATTGCGCACAATGGTTTTAGTGGAAAAAATAGTATGGCAAACAGTGTGTCGTGATCTAGGTTATGTAGCAAAATGCATGTTAACGAGATGTAGTCCTCGCAACAACAACAACAACAATCAAATATAGACATGTGTTTCAATAGTATAAACAAGAAATTAAGGTACATGTCGAATCTTTAGCTTTGCAATTCTTGTTGATGTTACCGCCTTATAATAAGTATCGTGTTTATCTACCACGACACTTATTAATTATAGGCAGGAGGAAGTATATGACATCGAACACAGCTCCCATATTACAGGGTCATTTGGGCAGTAGAAACAAGTGGAGTGGACTGTACCGGCAACTAGCTGACTAATCGATGTTAGGTTTGATCTCCACCACACCAGAGCCCAACGGTTCTGGCACGACCCCTTGACCTTGTCCGCGCCCTGATCGGGGGCGCCCAACCGTTCGCTGGTTGGTGGGCCCCTGTCGCCTGCACTATATAGAGTGGTGGGGGCCAGTGGCACTCCGTACGAGGTTGCCCTGAGATGCCACTCGCCCCACCAGACAACCCACCAATCAGGGTAGTGCAGTGCCGACGGGAAGCACCACCACCACCTCGCCTTCCTCCTCCAAGTGACAAGGTAAACTCACATCACCCGCAGTATTCCAATCCTACCCGGCTAAGATCTACTCTAGACGATCTAGTGCATCTATCATTGGTATCAGAGCCGCTAGTGTGTAGATCTTGTGCTTTTTTCGGGTAGAAAAGAAAGAACATGCAAACCCTAGTTCATCCCAACCGGATCCGAAACCCTAACCCTTTTTCCAAAGCGAAAAGATAGTCACCGGTTGCGGGAGCTGCTGCTGCTCGCATCGCCGGCAAAGGGCGCCGCATCTTCTCTGCACCGTGGCCGTCGTGTTACTGGTGGTGGAAGAGGCAAAGCAAAAAGAGATAAAAAGGGGGGAGGAGCTCGTCCCGGCCGAGTGCTGGGAGCGCGGCTCGCCGTCGGCCCTCCATGTATTGTGACAAGAAGGATCTCGGGTTGGGAGGACAAAGAATGGAGAGGAAAAGAAAGAAAGGGAGGAGGGCGTAGCCGCGCCGAGGAGAGCTCGCCGTGAGTTCGTCGTCGACGGCGTGGTGCCGGCCACGGGCTCCTCCATCCGCCGCCAGAGGGCGAGCGGGAGAGACAGAAAGGGGCGGTGGGGCTGCCGAGCGAGCGCGAGGAGCCGCCGGGCGGCGCCGTCGCAGCCGCCGGCGAGCTGCCAGGGGCGTGCGCTGGTCCTCTCCGTGCCGCCAGAGAGAGGAGAAAAGAAATGGCCTAGGGTTAGGGTTTCGGGCCGTTTTCGGGTGGGTGGCCGTCCGATCAGATCGAACAGCTGGCGTCGCTCCTCGCGAGTGGCTGCCGGTGCGGGCCGTTGCAGGCCGCGGGCCACCTTTTGGGCCGCGTTGGCAGGCCGCAAGGTGACGCTTCCGAGCGGCGCAGAACATTTTTTCGCTCGCGTGGGGCGTGGGCCGCGCAGCGTTTCTGTGCCCTGCACAGTATTTAACAATTTTTTCTGTTTTAATAATTCCAAGGCATATTTTAGACATTTTGGGCTATTTTTTAGCCAGTTTTTGTCTAGTTTTTTCCTAACAAATTGAACCAACGAGATATTTATTTTAGGAAATAAAAAGTAACAGTAATGCCTCTAAAAAGTGAAAAGTTAATATTTTAAAGTTAAAGTTTCCGCTGCAATAGTAAAAGAAGCATTTTTGTCAAGTTTTTTCCTGAGCAAATTGAACCAACGAGATATTTGTTCTAAAAAATTAAAAAGTAACAGAGATGCTTCTGAAAAGTTTAAAGTTTAAAGTTTGACTTCAAAATTTCCGCTGCAAATAGTTAAGATGCATTTTCAATTTGGAAAAATGCAAAAGTGATGATTAAAATTTAAAAAGTTGCTTAAAAGTGATTGTTGAAAAATTATGATATGTCATTTTATGACCAACGTTATTGATGGCATGATCATTTTTTGTTGTAATAACATGTGCAAAAGTGATAATCAAAGTGATTATTGTGACAATTATGATTATGTTATTTTTTAACCAACGTTATTAATGACATGATCATAATTTGTTGCAATAAGGTGTGCATTTATCTCTATTTTCTGCCCAACGGTGATATAGTTTTAATTGTACAAACAGTTGTATGTTCTAATTTTGACCAACGTTGAATTACTGCATGCAATTATTGTTACGATCTCATTTCATTGTGGTTTAAAGGAGGGTACTACTTGATGAGCTACATCAAGGATGTTCCAACCCTCAGAGGTGACAACTACACTGAATGGAGAAAGAAGGTCGATTTGTGCTGAGGTGGACTGGGTTCCCACAACCGGTCTGACCAAAAGATCCAAATCGAAATGACAAGGATAATGATGCCGCATGACGTAATAAAAGGTGGCTAAGTGCCATTTATAAAGAATACAATTGAGATAGCTATTGTGGGCTCAATTGCAGAAGTGTGCTTCCGTAGGGAAGTATCTTGAAAGAATAAAGAGTCAGCTTCATCGGTTCTTCAAAGATATGTGCGACCCAAATGCATGTAGCAACCGGTGATGTAAAAGTACACATGGACAGGAAGGACATGGCAAGTGTGTCATATGGTGTAATAATGCTTATTTGGGTGTTGTCTGTGTGTAATGTGAGTGAAAAAGTGTTGTCCGTGTTGGACAAAGAACAAAAGAAGAAAAAAAACTGATGAATCGTCGAAATATGGCATTGTGGCTTAGGCCATATTTCGAGGGGGAGAATAGAAAGACTTGTTAAAAATGGTATTCTTCCTCCATTAGAATCCTCAGACATAGAACAGCGCATCGATTGCATTAAAGAAAAATTTGTAAAGCAAATTAAAAAGGGTGCAAATCGCACAGCAACACTAGAAATAATTCACACCGAGATATGTGGATCATTTCCTGTGAAAAGTGTGGATGGCTATGATTCGTTCATAACATTCACGAATGATTACTCCCGATATGATTATATTTGTCCAATAAAAGAAAGAACAGAAGCGTTGGATAAATTCAAAATATTCAAAGCTGAAGTTGAAAATCAGCATGATAAAAGAATAAAGATAGTTAGGTCTGATCGTGGAGGGGAGTACTACTGGCCGACATACTCCATATGGCCAAGTCCCCGGACCTTTGCAAGGTTTCTACAGAGACCGGAATAGTCGCCCAAGACTCGATGCGGGCGAACCTCGCAGAATGGGGTAGTCGAAAGGCGCAACCGTACCCTTATGGATATGGTGCGCAGTATGATGAGCTATTCCACCCTACCATTGGGATTGTGGATTGAGGCGCTAAAAACCGCTATTCACATTCTAAACAGAGTACCAAGCAAATCGGTGTCCAAAACGCCGTATGAGCTATGGACAGGGAGAGTGCCTTCTCTAAACCACCTGAAAGTGTGGGGGAGCCATGCTGAGGCCAAAGTATTCAATCCAAATATCGCAAAGTTAGATACCAAAACAGTCAGCTGCCATTTTATTGGTTATCCTGAAAAAAGTCAAAAGGTTATCGTTTCTACTGTCCAGAGAAATACACAAAATTTGTGAAAACGAGACATGTTGTGTTCTTAGAGGACGAAATGATGAGGGGGAGCATGGTAGCTCGGAAAATTGATCTTGAGGAGAAGAGGGTGCATGCACCTAATCTGATGACTCAGGAGCCATTTTTTGCGCTACCATGTGCACCTGTACCAACGATCCCTGCGATTGTGGTGCAAGCGCCTGTTGTGACTCCACCCATGACAACGATGAGTGAAAATTCGGAATCTGTCCGTCAGGAGCCGAATGAACCATTTGTTGAGCATGAAAGGGAGCAACAACAGCCACCTCCTGAAAAGTACAAAACACGACTTGTGGAAAAAGGATTTACACAAAGAGAAGGGATAGATTACAATGAGACATTTTCTTCGGTCTCATGTAAGGTTTCCTTGAGAATCATCATGGCACTAGTTGCACATTTTAATTTAGAGTTGCATCAAATGGATGTAAAGATAGCATTTCTAAACGGGGATTTAGAAGAAAATGTCTACATGAAACAACCCAAGGGTTTTATCATGAAAGGCAAGGAAGAAATGGGATGCCGCCTAAAGAAATCCATTTATGGATTAAAGCAAGCCTCCAGACAGTGGTATCTAAAGTTTAATGAGATAATTAAGAGATTTGGATTTAAAAAAAATATTGAGGATAATTGCGTTTATGCAAAGTTTAAAAGTGGGAAATATAGTTTCCTATTCTTGTATGTGGATGATATTCGCTACCACACAGTTGATGTTAGTCTACTGCAAGAGACAAAGAAGTTCTTGTCCTCAAATTTTGATATGAAAGATCTTGGTGAAGCGTCATATGTCACTACAAGAAATGTGTTGACTTGCGACCCTCCATTTTTGTCACTAAATCGTCATTATTTTTCATCTATGACGATTCTATGACGAAAAAATGATCGTCAAAAACAGAGCGTCAGGAATCAACTACCATGACCTTTTATTTGAGATCGTCATATTCGTCTATGACGATATTGGATCGTCATATAGGCTATGACGATCCAATATCGTCATGGGCGATCTGGCCACGCCACATCAGATCCTACGTGGCCCATCCGACGTGGCAAAATTATGACGAAATCCAATCGTCATAGATTAAAATCAGCCCGGTCCATTTAGGTGGTCTACACGGGCCAAGCCCATTCATTCTAGCCTTTGTTGCTTGGGTTTTGGCCTTTTTCAATCCATTTGTATTTTGAGAGTTAAGCCTTTTTACAAACTTTTCTGGTCAATTTGCCTTTCGGGCCTTAGCAATTTTACAGCGTACGATTCATTTTTATTGGGCTGGTCGCATCAGTCATCTGCTCAATAATTCAATCCCATTTGCCATTATCCATTTTCATAATGCTACCATTTTATTTTCCAACAATTTGACAGTAACTAAACAACAGATAATTTAATCAAACTGAAAAATACACAAAATTGTTTTGAAAAGAGACATAATTAACACAGTTCATATCACATGTACAAGCCAAATGTAGAACGAAATGTAAACCCACCGCAACCACAATCCTACAGCAGGCAACATCCATCATCGGCAGAAGACAAAGGATGTCCTTCCGGCCGGCTAGAACTCAGCTCCAAACCTCCAGGTCTCCTTTATGCTGCTACATCATCACGACCTCTTCCGTCCACCAGCGCCATGGCAACATGCCAGACTTCTCCCCATGTGCACCGTTCCGTCCGGCATCACATCGCAACAGGTGGCTACTTACCAACACCAGTCCAAGAAAGCTTCCACCGTAGGCTATTTCATCATCCTGCAAGACGACGACCAACCAAAGGTGAAGCCAACAATCAAAACCATTTAGGAAACAAACTGGCCGCAATCACAGTTTCACAGTTCACAACATTAATGCTTCCAAACAAAAAAATGCATCAGATTGCAATACATATCTGCCTCTATCTACTACAAGTGAAATGAGAATATGACCACAAGTGCAATAAAAGAGTGGCACCCATGTACATAGTATAGCCAGATAACATCAGGCAACCAATAAATTCGAAAAAAGAGAACTGAAGTACAATATTTTCCATTCACACAGATCATTATGACTTAACAAAGTAAAAGGAAGGTGCTCTTAGATCCTGCTACTAGGATGTGTTCTCAGTTTTTGCTAAAACAGACAACATTCTAACATACAGCAAACTCCATTGCACCAAGTGTTTGCAACGTGCATGTGCATAGTAGATAGTACATGCTTATTATTTACGAGGACAAACATTATATGCTCTCAACAAGTTACCACATCAGTTAGTCTGATAGAGATCCAGTTTACATGACTGCCAGCAACTAGTATCAGTTCATCTCGTGAATAAAAGCCAGTAGCTAGAAATGTGCAATTTAGTCAAATGAAGATCTATCTAGAATCATATAGGGAAACACCACAGATTTTTTTTTAGAATTAACTACAAAGAGAGAGGAAGGGGAGAGGCGAGGGAGCATATGATCTCATTTATGACATTGGCGAGCTCATGTGGCTGCACTCAATGCTTCGCTAACACCAGCACAGCATCTCAATGCACGATTTTAACAAACTGAGTCCACATTTCAGATTTCACATGCTACATAAGATAAACTGCAGTTTTATACTAGATTCTTGCTTGGTAGGGGTCTTCGGTTTCAATAATATTGCCACATAAGAGATACAAATTAAGTGTAGAAACACCAAGTTACAGACGCTACATCACTTTTAACCGGCCCTCAAATATACACATGTACCAGTACAGAAAATGCATGACTTGCACGTTACAATACCAGCCAAATTAGCATAAAAGGAACACAATACAACATCAAACACTTCATTTTAAACAGAAACAGATGGAGTCACAAACAAGAGGATTCACATGACAAGACCATAGCAGTTCAAACAAAACGAGCGTGTATAGAAGCAAAGGCGGAGAAAACAACGCTTACCACTTGGTGGAACTTGAACAAAGCTTCTCAACCTTAGTGACGCAGGGAGGTTTCTCCTACAATGCAAACAGCAAAGTTAAGTACAGGACATCAAAAGGACAAAGAGCACAAAGAGCAAATCACCAAAATGTGTATGTACAGGTGCATCATCTATTCAATCTAAAGCTACAGATATGCGGGAATTTGAACAAGGGGACACGATTGCAAAATTCCAATTGAAACAACAAAGTAATTACAGAGTAGAAATAACAGTAGCAAACTAGCTTCAAAAAACTAGGCATATTAAGCTCAGTAACTTCAAAAAACATAGAATGTTCTAGACAGTAATCAAGACCACGGACATCATTGTTTAAAGCAGCCACATTATTATGTACAACACAAAGTAGATACTCTCCACATATAACCTACTGATGGGCATTGTCTAGATATTTCATACACTACTTGAAGGTTGCGGCAAGCACAAGAAATTAGAGCAGACCGCAACTATCTTGAATAAATTTTGGCTTGGATGAAGATACAGGTAATGCCTCGCTAAAGAAAACAGACCTCATAAGACCTGTTTTCTATGTCGAGATGCATATCCCTGTGTCTATCATGAATCTCGACACCACCATAGAAAATAGACTGCTTCAAGAGCAAAAGGGTATGCAAACAAAGTTAGTCCTAAAAATAATAGCAAAGATAAGGCAAGAAATTCTGCACTTTTATATTCAAATACTGCTCACTCTACAAGTTGAACATTCATGTAATACGAAACAAGAGGCACTTCGGAGAACCTATTCTCTTATATAAGATCTGCAATTTCAGAATGTGATGTGCTGACTAAAATCAAAATCAAAACTAGACTTGAGCTACTTTATGAAAATAGCAATCAAGATGGAAAGCTAACTAAGGAGTAAGTGCATGGTCCATTAGGATTAACTACTGACAATCTGGTTCAGCAAGGTTCTATAATGTTTAATAAGTAGAAAGGAGTACCAGTAAGATCGTTTAGTTTCTTAGTGGTGGAGGTACTAATAACTGATAATTAAAACAACAATTGGCAGGTCTCTGATTCTGAAGTAGTTTGTTTTAGTCTCATATGAATCAAATGGATTATTATTTAGGATTCTGAGGTAGTTTGGTTCAGTAACAGAGTTTGGGCCTGGACAAGACCATTCCATTTAGCATTCAGACAAAAATGGGAGCAACCCAAACAAACGAAAAGCTACTTAGTTTCATATCTCCTAACTGGGAAATCATGAGATCTAGTGTTGTAAATTATCACTCAGAAAAAGTTCACTCGCACTATGCAGATGGGATCTAGGCATCTGAGTTCTAGGATGGTAAAACGGGAACAAGATCAGGCCCATTGTTACTGAGATCTAGGTATGTGAAATGAACGCACTAGCAGGAAAGATCTACCGAAACAGACGATAATAGAGGAAGACACTACAAGAAATGTGTTAACTAGTGACCTTATCACAGTGACCGCGAATAAACTGGTCATAACTCTATGACCTTTTCGCAACAAATGGTCGTTTGCCGTTTCGGAGGGTCCAAACCTTAATTTTCTATGACCATCCTAGTCAGAAAGGTCTTAACTCGGTCTCATGAATTGGTCATATAGAAGATGGTATGACTTAGGACCTCATCCTTAGCCGATTACGACTAATTTAAATGGTCATGACTGCCCACAGATGATGCTTTAAAATGACTTGTCAGCCACCTCAGCAATTTCATCTATTTGTCATGTCCATGTGTCAACTTTTACTTTGGTGTCTGAATAGAACTAGATTTAAATCTACAATTGACATGTGGGACCCACACATTGACATGTTGACTGGTAGGTCCAAGTACACAACCTATCCAATGACATCTTGGACCTACCTACCATGTTAGAACTGTGAGCCACACTCAAATGAAAACAGAGACCCACCACCAACACATAGGGACCCACCAAAGTGACAGCCATCCAGAAGAGCTCCATCAACGCCCGGAATCATTTCAAAATATAACTCACCACCTGTTCTGGATTTTGGTTTGCGCGCCCAATAAAATCTAAAGTTGGGCTCAGTAGGGCGGGGAGACCAAAAATTGAGCCCACACGCGGGAGACAGAAATGTTGAGCCTGAGGCGAAATCCCCTTCAGCCGCTCAGTCCGCCACGACCTAACCCCCCACCACGACCTACACTCTCCTACGGACGTCCCTCTCCTACCGCCTCCTCCCTCCCCCTTCCTCCACCTGCGCCGCCAGCCAAGATCCCGCCCAACTCCGGCGAGGCCCTGCCCTGCTTACCCCCGCCCTTGAACCCCCTCCCCCCTTCTCTCTATTTCAACCCATCCAACCTCCAAATCGTCCGCCCTAAAAAAAACCCCAGCCCGGGATCCCGAAGGATCTGCAGGAGGACCATGTCGGCAGCGGGCAGTGGTGAGCCGGTTCGTGCCCCGCTCCGTGCTCACGGACCTCGAGCCGGGTACCATGGACTCGGTGCGCTCGGTCAGGTCTTCTGCCCCGACAACTTCGTCTTCGACCACTCCGGTACCCGGAACAACTAGACCACGGGCCACTACATCAAGGGTGTTGAGCTCATGGACACCGTCTTGACGTTGTCAGCAAGGAGGCCGAGAACTGCGACTGCCTCCGGGGTAATATTACCTTCCCGTCTCGATTGTATCTCATTTCTGTTATGGATTGATGCGTTGACGTTCGATCTGGGCTGTGCTGTTCACATCTAGTGAGTTCGATCCGGATAATTGATCTTCAAAGTGGTAGATTGTTGGATAGAAGTTATCCTGTTACCCTTTGGTCTATTTGTGAATGGCCTCTAGGCTTTACAACGATGGAACTTGAAGGAATCATGTGCATATGTTACTCACAGATCAACTTCAATGAGATGTTCCGATCATTGCATTTTTTTTTTTTTGGATAAACACCTAGCTTCAACAATAAAATTGTCGGCATGAATAATATTTAATAAAACAGACATTGTTGGCTTTGCGTTCTATGATGTTCTGACCTCACTATGCTATACTAAGCAGCAACCATCTTCTCAGCAATTTTACTTAAAGTCTTGGACCATAATGTTGTACTCATCAGCATCACGGGCAGGTCGACATCAACATATTTTTGATGCTGCTTGCTTACTTGACATGTAGTATATTAGTATCTTATGTAATGTTAAAATAATCCAACAATCAGTCTGTGTGATGTCCAATTCTTTCCCTAGCTTTGTACCCGATCTCTTCTTCTTTCATTGGTTTCTGATTGAACTTTGTTATTCATTTGGTAGGGAAAGCTGAAACTGATTTCAGTCTGCTAGCACGTGTAGTCTGATGGATAAAGGAGTAGCTTGTTTTTAATGGACTAATTGAAGACATGAAGGTATCAAACTGTATTGGGGAGTACCACTATTTGATTCATCCATATTCAGTTTAGAGATCCATTAGCATGGCCTGAATAAACCTCTTGTCTTTGATCTGTGATCTATGCATGGGAATTTTTGTTTATTTACTCATGTCTTGATTTTTCAAAATTTATTATTCAAACTTGTTGACCCTTGTGCATAATTATTCATGTTATTGGGGACTATGAACCTCCATCAACTTCCCGACTTTGATACTGTGCTTTAAACTGAAAGTAACTCATGATGGCTCCTACAGCACCGGAGCAGCGGGAGGACGCTGCTTGCGCATGGGAGCACCGGGCCGCCGTCAACTTCAACTTCTTATTGGAGCAGCACGATGACCACCACCACTACCGCGACCAGTAAGTCCATCTTCCCTGAACTTACTCTAGTGTAGTTTCACTCTAGTTCTTCTCTGAATATGTTCCATGGCTCTGAATATTTTCCAGGTAACTCTAGTTCTTCTCTGAATATGTTCCATGCCACGGCCACGATTCCATGTTTTATCTCAGAGATCTGATTGACCAACCAGCCTATTATCTCAGAGGTCTGACTGACAAACCAGCGTTGAACTTTGTTTACTTCAGTACATCTAGTAATGGCCATATTCAATCTGACACTCTACAATTGCTGATAAAGAACAGTCATTTGCGACCAGGTTTCTGTTATTTTCTGATGGAAAATCGGTTCCCTTATGTCTTGGCCTAGTTCTGGTTATAGGGAATGAAATTGTTAAAGTAATCAAAACTCTCCATTCCATATATGCGCCTAGTACTGCTTCACTTATTTGAATGACAGCTCCAAGCAAGCCATGTGTGTTCTTTAACTTATCCCCAACCTGCTAGTGGTGTATCTCTTAATATTTCTCACATATGAAGTGGAAATTTTATTACTTATGTGAAAGATTAATTCGCTCTCACATCTGAACTAGAAATTTCTTTTACGTTTGTTTGTCCTGACTTGACTGCACTGAACTGAACTTGAAAATCTGCTGCTATTTCCTCTGTCAAAATCTACTGGCTATTTGCTGCTATTTGCAGGTGCTTCAGGGAGATCAGGGCCAGGTGTTGCTGGGGGATGGAAGTGGAGTAGTTGGGCGGAGGAGAAGCAGCCGGAGGTGGAGTAGATGCCGAGATCGGGAGCATCCGGGCGAGCAGTTGAACATCGAGGCAGAGCCGGCTCTTGGATGAGCAGCTGATGGTCGCTGGGCGAAGGGGAAGTTGATCCCACGTGATCGGGCGGAGGGGAAGCAGCTCCCAGGTGCTCCTGGGTGAGGGATCGTGGTGGAGGCAGATCCCAGGGCACCTGGGTGGTGAGATCGTGGTCGAGGACCTGGACGAAGGCGAGTCGAGGAAGAAGATGCGCGAGGAGGAAGCGATCACGAGGCGAATCGCGATGTGTGATCTGATACGAATCAAGGGTAGGAAGGACTTTTTACTGCTTTTTCACCTGGCCGGAACATCCCCCAACGTCTTACATTTCAGAACGGAGGGAGTAGTAGCATTGAGGTCCTGAATAGCATTATCTAGACAGAAACTGAGGTCCTGGAATATCCAGGGTCTCCATTTTATTTTGCTCTATTATATTTTGGCTTTAGCTGGGAATATTTATATCATATCTAGCTAGCTATGTACACACAATGAACTAGGTACCTGCCTTTACATACTTATGTACCATAATTTATAAGTCTACCTGTTTCTGTTAGTTTATAATTTGAGATATGAGACTGAAACGTGCTTATGCTTGCTTGCTGTTGGTTGTCCTTGATTCGTCGTATGCAAGATCATGTGTAGCCTGTATCTGTGGTAAATGAGTTGATGTCTAGACGCACTTATCTTACATGGTTGCCTTGAATGTGAACAGGGGTAACGTGTTGATTCTCGATGATGGGGATCAGCACCTGGACCTGCAACTGATGGGACCAGCAGTGGCTGATCATCTCCAGCGTACCACCCTTGTGCCAAGGAGAAGGGAGCCAAGTTTAGGTGAGTTTCTGGTTCCTCTCTTAAACCAGAAGACAGCGAGTGGGCTGCTGCTGTTTATGGAAAGATATCCCCTAAACCGTGCTGATTTGTTGCATGACTCAAGAAATGTTGCTCTATCAACTATCCTTGTGTTGATAAGAAATAATTTTGGAACCGGACCAGTTCATGTTTCCTTGTACTCGAACCCCAAAATGCTCACTGGATGTACCACCTTGCATGTTTGGCATTTCAGCATTTGTATGGTTGTAATACATGTAGATGCAATCGATAAAAAACAAAAAGTGTCGATTTTGTCTTTGTGTTCAGTTGCAATAGCTGCAGTCGGTAAGTTGAAGGGATATTGTCTAACTTTTTCTAATATCTGGATGCAGGTTGTGCTTAGTCTGGTGAAAGAGAAGCACTACACCACAACACTTGATTCCCGACTGATGTTGGTCGGTAAAAGTCGACATGGCCAACAGAACGTTGGTCGGCATAGTTTATGTCGAACTGTTGGTCGGCAATGTCTTCAGATAACGTCTGACTTTCGGTCGGCAATGTGTCAAACTTTGGTGTCCGACAGTTGGTCGGCATTTCTGCCATACACGTCGGATCGTCGGTCGGCAAAGAATCCCGACCAACTGTCAGTCGTTAAGTGGGCCGGTCCGCGGGGGGTGAAAATATTAGCGCCAACATTTGGCCCAACGGCGCGAAAACTTTCATTGCCCCCACCACACCAAAATCTCCTCCGCGGCGGCCGCTTATAGTGAACCCTAAATCCCCAAATCCATCCACGAGTGCGGCTCTGAGCTCCGGCCAGCCTCTCCGCCGCAACATCTTCCTGCCGCCCCCACACGCTCAAGCTCTCCTCAAGCTCTCCTGGCCGCTCGAAGTGTTGTCTCCGCTGCGGTGGCGCACCCATCCGGCGAGCACGACCTGCCCCACGCGCTCCCATCTGGTGGCCAACCGTGAGATCTCCGTTCCCAAGCCATCGCCATTACAGCCCTCACCCAGCTGCAACCCGTGGGGATTTTCGTATTCGAGTGAGGTGACCTCCCTCCCCTCTCTCTCTCTCTCTCTCTCTCTCTCTCTCTCTCTCTCTCTCTCTCTCTCTCTCTCTCTCTCTCTCTCTCTGCGTGATGTATTGATGCTGACGGCCAGCGCTCTCCCGCCCTCGCGTGGCAGTATTGAGCCGCTTTTAGCAAACAGAGAGGACCTTGCCTAGCTAGCTAGTGGCCGCAGCACAACAAATTATTTTCGCCAGATCTGTTTCTAGTCCATTTGAGAGGAATACGTATATGCACAGGTGGGTCAGAGCGGTAGGTGAAGTTCAGAGGATTAGTTAACTTCTGTGATTGACCACTTTCAGTCGGAATGCTCATACAACATTGCAGCTGCTCAAATCAGATAACTTCTAAGTAGTACTAGAGACGATTAGCTACTTCTGTGTACATGGGTTTGATGAATCCATCGATTTCTATTTTGTATCTGTTTATTTTGCTAGTTCATTAGCTTACGAGTTATACATGGAAGGGATGAAAGCTACAGGTTGTACTAAGTTTTCTTGTATTACTGCTAGATCCAAGATTGAGACACAACATTTTTGATGTTTGAGTAGTCGGCTGTACATGTGCTAGTACTAGTAAGTTGTGCTTAATTTATCCATCGGCTCTAGCTTGACTGCAATACAACTTAACACTTCTTGAACAGAAAAGTGTGAGAATGAAAGTATGGTTAGGTAGTTTCTCATCTCTCTAATTTATAAGCAGCCAGTAGTCTATTGTTGGTCGTTGCTTACTAGAATATTTTTGTTTGGCACTAATTTATTAATATTACTTGAGCCTAATTTATATTGTATAATTGTTTATTATTAGGATTCTTGATCCCAGCTGACTCACGACTTTGTGGCGGCGGCGCAACAATCCTTCTCCCTGGCTCGTCGGTGTCCCACCACGAGCGGTTGGTGAGTGAACTTACTAATTCTTTGTCCGTTCTCTTCAATCTTTTTTGTTTATGGGTGTGTATCAGTTTTATTATGTGTACACTGGGTGCATGCCGTCTCTTTTATGTCGCCTGATCTGATATTATTGTATTAGGAGTTTCTGTTTATCCGGTAGTAATTAAGTGAGCCTGATAATGCTTTGCGTGCAACATTGCTTGATCCATGCACTTCTATACGTGTTAGTGTTGCCGATGGAGGTATTGGTTCTAGTAGGACAGATATTGATGGACTAGTTGTTAAGAAAAAGTAAGCCATGTGTACAAATTTTCTTTTATGCTTTCTAGTTTCAGCAATGTATTCATATATTGTTCCTTTTGCAGGAAAAATGGCAAGCGGAAGAGGAAAGACTAAAGATGTGATGGTCACCGATGAACAGCTAGCACAAGTTGAGTATGAACTAGCTAGAAACAGGATGGTGGAAGAAAATGAGGAAAGGATGGCACGCCTAGGTATACACCGGGCAAGTGTTGCATTTAAAGATGCCTGCGAAGGAAGCCGACCCCCAAAACAGAAAAAAAAAGGTTTAATTGTGACATATCTATCTGAGTTCATTTTCTTGCAAATGTAGCTTATAATTGTGACATATCTATGCAGACACCCTCCTCAACACTTGAAAATACAACTGAAAGACGTGTTTTGAGGTCCAGGGGAGCAAATGAAAGTGGTAATGCAAATCATACAGACCAACCTTCCAAAGGTATAGTAGGTTATAATTGTTTCAGACTATAGCCTATTCTAACTAGCTAGAATATCTCAGTTATCTCAGTTAATTTTCTTAATGTGCAGAGATCACTACCAAGCTTGTTGATGGTGAGAAAGGTGGGCGAACGATAACTAAAAAGGCTAACATATATGCAAGGATGAATAAGACGAAAATCAAAATTCCATTCAATGAGTATGGCCAACCAATTGGGCCGGATGCAACCGAATTTGCCAATTTCATTGGCACTCGGTCAGGAAGCATATACCACCAAAAGCTATAGATTGGAGAGATGTTGATGAAGAAACAAAGTTGCTAGTGTGGGATCACTTACAGGTATTACATAATTTACAACTTACATGTTCTACTTAAAGCCATCTAGCCGAGTGTCTTCTGAAACATGTCATTAACACTTCACTTGAACAGGGATTTTATGAGCTGGACTCAATCGCTCTCAAATATGTCATTAACACTTCACGGAGAAAATGGAAGGAATGGAAGGCAGATTTAAAGAAGACAAAGTTTGATCCTGAATTGACCGACGAAGAGCTTATGCCTAGATGTGATGATAGAATTAGCGAAGCCGATTGGAAGGACCTTCTTAAATATTGGAGATCTCCTGAATTCGAAGTAAGTTAGCCTTCCCATTTTCTTGCAGGATCAAATGTAAATGCAAATAGTCAGTACATTTGAATGCAAATGCAAATCCTTGCAGGCTCGCAGTTCTACAGCCAAAGAAAATCGCGCCAAGTCAACCGTGCCTCATACAGCTGGCAGCAAGAGTCATGCCCGTGTTGCCCAAGAAATGGTAAGAATATTGACCCAGTTAGAAAAGAAGGTGACGCTGTGTTTCAAGAACTAATAAATAGTGAGAAACAAAAAATGTTTGTAGGCTGATGAACTTGGGTATGCCCCTCGGAGAGACGAAGTGTTCATCAGAACACACACGCTCAAGAAAGGACCAAACAAAGGACAACACGTGCCAGAGGCAGCTCCAGTTATTGTATGTCTCTTTTGCCTTCTATATTTTCTATCATTTAGAAAATATGTTATAGTAAATGCAATTCACTATGCAGAGTGAACTCCTACGGGCAGCTAATGTCCACCCCGACTCGGAAGGAAAAGAGTTTGAAAGAAGGTGATCTGTTTGCACGAGTTGTTGGAATGAAAGAGCCAAGGGGTCGTGTTCGTGTGTTAGGTCTAGGGCCAACACCTCAAGATGTGGGCACACCGGATACACGGGGTAAAGTGAGCACAAGGGTTCTAGTTGAAATGGTAGCACGTCGAGAAGCTGAACACCGCATGAGCACTTTGGAGGAGCAGATGCAACAAATGCAGCAACAAATGATCAAAATGCAAGAAATGATGGCAGCTTCACAAGGAGGGCATAATTTGGAGGCTCCTAGCTCGCAACATGGTTTTAGTTCTCGACAAGTAATAAACAATTTTGCACATACCTAATTTGTTCATTGCCTTAAATATTCATCATGCATGCAGTAAGTTACATATTATTTTTGGCAGAACTCAATAGATGAAATTGAGGAAGAAATTGATGGCGAAGATGGCGATGAAGAGGACGGTGAAGATGACAATGTTCGAGAGAAGGAAATTTGTTGCAAATCCAAGAAACTCTTCAACCCAGCAAGATGAAAGCCTTGTAAGCTTCACATGCATCCTTACTGCATATTTAAATTTCTTTGCTTCCATGTTTTTGTAATTTTCTCATGCATCCTTGTTGCATATATATATCATTCTTTTCAGATTGGGATGGATGTGCTTCTCTATGCATGGACTGGTCCTGAAACTCCTGTTGCTAAGGCAACAGTTCTCTCAGTCGATCCAGACACAACTGTGGGTGGGGAGCCCCTTGGACCTGGTACTTATGAGGTTATTGTGAATGTTGCCATTAAAAGGGATACTATTCTGCCATATCAGTACGAGGACTTACTTTACATTAGGGATGCTGTCACAAGGTCCATTGCATGGCCATCTAGCAAGGTAATCACCATGCATGCCTGTGTGTTTTATGCACATCCTTAGTTGTTTCTGTTATGCTCACTTGTGATAGTTTTGGTAGATGAAGCCCTACAAACCAGCTGTGTCTGGCTCATCTCGCCACTGAGATTTTTCAGTTCAAAATCAGTTTCGAAGACATCAACTGAAGATGATGTGAGTAAAACTTCTATACTTGTGTTCTTTATTCTCATCCTGCCTGTAGTATTAGTTTAACAACATAGCATTTTAAAAAATGAAGATACACTGCTGAAAACTGAAGTTGCAGCCTAAGCTGCCATCACATCTAATCTATACTGGTATTACTTTATTTTTCCATTCAACCTCTACCGTCACATCTAATCTATACTGGTATTACTTTATTTTTCCATTCAACCGCTGCCATTACTAATGCATGAAGAAAATTAAGTCTCTGTACCAAGTAAAAGTACTACTTGGTAAACCCAATACCTGAATCTTAAACAGATATGTACTTTGAACAAAACTAATGCACAGGTGGGTGCAATAGTATTTTCATGCTGAGCCTTTCGTTTTTTATTTTCAATTCAAAGGAAGAAGAGACGAAGATTAAAGGAAACATACTACTATCCTTTTCTTTAATGTAAGAAAACATGCGTACAGTATTTCACCTCTTTGCTTTGTAACTCGCAATTTATCATGTATCAAGTAGCGATGGGACCATTGTGAGTAGATCAGCCTCCTTATTCTTTAGAGAAAGCTGAGTCTCCGTTACTCGCCAGCGATTATACCTTGTAATGGATATTGTTTGGTGGTATTGCTGTATACCTGATGACAATGAGTCCCTGTTTTGCGTATACCTGATGAGAATGAGTCCCTGTTTTCCCCCGTAAACAATTTTCCTGCCTCCGCCGTTGGCCGCTGGCCATGTAGATGTTCTGTGATGCCGTCCATCGTCTGTCTGTTTAGTGCCTGCTAATTTTGGGTCGAACATATGGCTAAGAGTCGGGTGCCTGCTTGTATTTGTTTTTTCACTCTATCTATTTGTACTAGTTCGTCCAAACTGAGAATGTATGTAACAACGTAATCTTATATGTTTGTACTTGTTTGTGCAGGTGTCCCCTCTAAATATGAATTATCATGCTAAACATTTCCCGCGAGCCACCAAGCCACCAAGTACCTGGATGTTTCCCATCAATAGAATGAATTGTGTAATGGAGCAAACTTGGTCATATGGTAGTCATTGGTTTCCATTTTGTAAAACCTGCTTATATGCGGTGACAACTTATCTATGTTATGTTGACTATGTTGTAATCAGATGAGAACATATGAACAATTGGTATTGTAAGAGTTTAATCCATATCAGAGTCATGTGTGCTATTATTTATTTGGTATGCATTTATGATTGTGTCGAATATAAGAATATAGTGAATTTTGCCATTCATATATCTAAATTACTGAAGTGTTGGTCGGCAAAAGAAACACCGACCAACTGTTAGAAAGAAGCATTCTCTGGTACGTGCCAACGGAAAGTTGGTTGGTAAAACTTACCTCGTCCGAAGTTTGGTTGGCAAAGAAATGTTGGTCGGGAAAAAATTGACGGTCGGCAAAGAAAACGTCGGTCGGGAAAGCCTTAGGAATGGTGTCGAACCGTCGGTCGGGAAAGGCCTTTGCCGACCGGACTTACGGTGACCGACAACATCGGTCGGCAAAACTAATCCCCGACCGACTTTCTGTTGGCGTAAGCTGCTTTCCCGACCAACTTAACAGTTGGGGTTCTAGTGCTGTGGTGTAGTGAAGGTAGATCCCCTGGGCAGATATTTATATGTATCCAGTTAGTTTCTTGCACTCTGTTATCAGACTTGTGCACTAGACATGGGGCCACTTTAGCTACAGGCTAAATTACTTTGAAGTTGCCTAAGATTGGTTTCGCTTTTACTACATGCAATTAATTGTATCTTGTATCTGGATTAATTCTTGCCATCTTTGCCTTGCTAAATTAATCATACGCATGTTAGTAAATATTATGTTCATCAAGCTCTATAAGTGTGACATTTTCTCTCTTTTACAGGAGCTCCATGTCAGCTCTAGGTCGAACAAAGATGAAGCCTGAAGCCCCACAAAGCAAGTTATAATAGTGCCAGTTATATTGTAATAAGCAAATCTGGTTCTGTGAACAATGTGTAAAAGACTACAATCGTGATTTTGGCTACTATTTCTAGAATTTTGTATGTTCTCTTATTTTGTTTGAAAATTTTGTTGTTGGTAAACTGTGAGAAATAAGAACCTGAAGAGTGGGACTGATCTATTGATAATGGTTGAGGCTCAAATAAGAAATAAATTGTAAAAAAGCGGTGGCCCAAAAAGAAAAAGAATCCAAAATGGGAAGGCCCAAAAATAAATGGACTCTACACATGCCGAAGCTTAAAATAGTAAAACGTCAGTGGCCCAAAAAGAAACGTCTTCTAAAAGGGTGAGATGAAGAAAAGAAAAGGCTTGTTTTTTTGGGTTTGGCCCATGTTGATGGCAAGCTGGATTGGGCGCTGATTTTGATCCACAACCATTTGATTTGGTCATGCATATGACACGTAGGATTTGCCACGTTGGATCTGACGTGGATAGGCCAAACAGCCGGTGACCAACATTTTGGTCATGGAATCTATGACCATCAATTTTGGTCGTAGTCCTCTACGACCAATTAAATAAAAAGGTCGTTGTGCGCCGTTAGTGACGCTCAACTGGCGACTAACAGTTATTGGTCATGACGTGGTCATAGATGGTGCACAATGACCTTTCAGTGACCAATATGGAGGGTCGCGAGTCACCATATTTCTTGTAGTGAGAACAGCAGGTCATACGTGGTCACCTCGGCAGTGGAGAAGTCGTCTTCGACAGCGAAGCCGCTTGGGACGCGGATCTCGAGCAGGCAGATGTGGCCGAAGAGGGTAGGTAGCCCGGTAGCCATTACAAGCTCGGTGTCCAGTTCTTGAGGTACTCCAGGGGCGATGGGTGAACAGGCTGTTGGCTGATGATCTGCAAGTCGAGCTTCCGCCCGTGAATGGCCCTCCATCAGGTCTTGGGCTGCCTGCAGAAAGAGAGATTGAGATATCGAAATTAATGGGAGAGAAAGAGAGGGGAGAAGGGAAATAGAGAGGACAGGGGCGGCCTGATCCAGCGGCAGAGAGCTTGGGGTCGCGGGTCACGATGGCCTCCGGATCTGACGCGGCGGTGGCGGCCTTGGCGGGTTAGCTGCGGTAGAAAGAAGTACGCGAATGAAATCGAATGGGTGAAGGGTGGGTGGCGGCGGGGGCAGCTGTCCAGATGGGTTAGGGTTATAGAAGAGGAGGGTGGATGGCGCGAGGGGGAGATGTGCGCGGGCACTTAGGGAAATTTTCATTTCGCCACGGCGCGCGGATAGGCGGCCGGTGGCTCTTTCGGCTTTCGATTCCGCGGGTGTTTTCCATCACGAATTTCACTTCGTACCTGTTATCACCAGGATTTAACCGCGATCAGGAGGTGGGCCGCGATCAAGATGGGCTTGAAAGATTACATATGGAAGGTCTATGAAGCGGCCTTGCACGGAGAATTTGGGCTAGTTAGCCCGTGTATCTTAGCATAATAGATTGTGTATCGGTTTAGAAGTTAGAGTTTATCTCGTGCACGGTTTAGTGCACGCCCACATTAGAAAGTCCGCTTGGACTATAAATATGTACCTAGGGTTTATGGAATAAACAACAACTCACGTTCAACCCCAAAACAAACCAATCTCGGCGCATCGCCAACTCCTTCGTCTCGAGGGTTTCTATCGGGTAGCGACATGCTGCCTAGATCGCATCTTGCGATCTAGGCAGCACAAGCCCACGTTGTTCATGCGTTGCTCGTCTCGAAGCGCTTTTGATGGCGAGCAACGTAGTTATCATTAGATATGTTAGGGTTAGCATTGTTCTTCGTTTAAGCATGCTTACGTAGTGCAGCCCTTGCATATCTAGCCGCCCTCACGCCTATCTCGGGTGTGGGGCGGCACCCGCTTGATCATTATTTAGTAGATCTGATCCGTTACGATTGCTCCTTGTTCTACAAGGATTAGTTTAATATCTGCAATAGTTAGGCCTTACAAAGGTGGGGAGGATCCGGTGGCACGTAGGGTGGCGTTCGCAAGTCCTAAACGGGATGTTCCGAGGATCAACATCATGTTGGTTTTTAGGCCTTGTTTAGGATCGGCTTACGAGCACCGTGCGTGGCCGCGAGGCCCAACCTGGAGTAGGATGATCCGATTATGCGGTGAAAACCCTAAATCGTCGTAGATCTCATTAGCTCTATCTTGATCAAGCAGGACCACCAAGTATTCGTGCACCCCGCACGGATCATGGGTGGATCGGCTCTTTGAGCCGATTCACAAGATAACCTGAGAGCCGATCGAGGCTCGTATTTAATGTTTACATGTATGCCCTGCAGGAAACTAAGCGAGGCATCCCCATCACCTTCCTGACCAGGTATAGGTCAGGTGGCACGCCCTTGCACTTCGCAACGTCGCGTGTGACCAGAAGAGCATTGCGGGCCGTCGCTCGGAGGGGTCTCGGCCAGCCGCAGCTCTAGGCTCTTCCCGGCTCTACGGTGTTGACAAGGCCGCTGCCCGCCGGTGGGTTTTGGCGATCAACACATTCGGCACGCCCGGTGGGACTATCGTCTACATCAACCACATCGCCATCTACATCCGAGATGGCGGACGGCACGCCGATCACCTACGAGGATCCGCCCGATGACCTCAAGAAGCAATACAACGAGATCAAGGCCACCCTCGAAGCCGACCTCATCGGCTCTTTTCAGAGAACCCGTTCCCGTGGCATCAGATGGAAGGGGTTCTCACCGCAAGGTGCGCTCGATGGGATAGACCTCTCTACCCCGTCGGAGGAACGCACCAGGGGTCTGCGGCAGGAGATCAACTACCTGGTGGCTCACTCGCTACACCGCCACTCCGAGAACTTGGTCAACGCGTTGGAGCGTGTCGCTCGCGCGTGATCCAGGAGATCATGAGCCACCGGTACTCGCCGTCGGGACCAGCTCTCGGGACTCATCAAGGAGAGTTGCCATTCCGGTCCCGTCCACCGCTGCCATATGCGTTGGCAGCACCTGCTGAAGTGCCGACTACACCGGCATTCCTCGTCTACGGGATTGGTGGCGACCCTAGTGACTACCGGTTCTTAATGGAGGCGCCTAAGGAGATCCCTCATGGATACGCGTGCATGTATGTGCCGGATTGTGGTGACTCGGGCACTCACAAACCAGGCCACAACATCGGGGACTCCGGCGAAGACGGGAGGAACGTCGGCGACGGAGCGGACGTGGCTAACTAAATACGCCACACCGACGAAACTCCCGAGCCCAGCTCCTGCGAGCTGGCTCGAGAGCTGGAAAAGCAAACATGGCAGGCCAAGTACGCCACCCCGGCGAATCTTCGGAGCGCAACTCCTACGGCCAGCACGGCGGATCGGATCGGTACCATGCGAGAGACCGGTTCGGCATGATGCCGAAAAGAAGGGCGATCGGCTATTCCAAGCCGTACCCGACGATTACGAGATGATCCCGCTGCCACCTAAATATCGGCTCCACGACTTCTCCAAATTTAGTGGATCGGATGGCTCCAGCTCCATCGAGCACGTCGGCCGATATTTGGCTCAATTAGGACCGGCTTCGGTGTCGGATCAGCTACGCGTGAGGCTCTTTCCACGGTCCCTCACGGGATCGGCTTTTGGATGGTACACCTCTTTGCCAGCAAACTCCATCCGGTCTTGGAAGCAATTGGAAGAACAGTTCCATATGCAATACCATTCGAAGCTTCCGAGTCCGGCATTGCCGATCTAGCACAACTACGTCGAAGCGCGGGGAAACGGTGACAGAATACATCCAGCGCTTCGGGAATCTTAGGAACCGATGTTATTCGGTTCGTATAAGCTGAAAAGGAAGCGATCGAGTTGGCGATAGCAGGCCTTGCAACACAGCTCAAGGACATGGCCTCCCAAGCAGATTATCCCTCGTTGGCGCACATGGTTCAGAAACTATCAGCATATGAACAGCGCCACCCCGACCTGTACCAAGACAAGTTCAAGCGTGCAGTAGTTATGGTCGATACGAAGGAAGACGAAGTGCCTGCGGGAGGCCAAGAGATAGCAGTAGCTGAGTGGACTCGTGGGGAACCCCGTGGCTCGCAAATGGGTAAAGCCACCGGGGCCGCCCGGGGGATTTGATTTTGACGTGACCAAGACCGAACAAATCTTCGACCTCCTGCTCAAGGAGAAACAGTTGACGATTCTCGAAGGTCTCAAGTTCCCCACGGCGAAAGAGCTAAACGGAAAGCCGTACTGCAAATTCCACAACTCGCTTTCCCATGCCACCAACGACTGCCGGGTGTGGCGTCAGCACATCCAAGCGGCGATAGAGAAGGGGCGGCTAATTTTCAGCCAGTACGCCATGAAGGTCGACACCCAACCCTTCCCCGCCGTTAACATGGTAGAAATCACCTACCACGAAGGTTGCCAGCCGGGTCCCTCATTCGAGCATCAACATGGTAGGACCCGGAAACCACTGCGGCAAAGATGGAGATGAGGGCAGCTGCTCTCATAGCAAGGATACAGAGGAGGCCGCTCCACGCGATCGGCTCCGTCATGATGGCAAGCGCTATGTCACCGAGGGAGAGGTGAAGAATATAAGGTATCAGCGACCCCTCTCTGGTCACCTCCTCAACAAATATGTGAGTCAGTATGACCAACGCCGACGGTCCAATTATGATGATAGAGGAGATCGTCTGGCTAGGGAAGCCAGAAGACATCGTCGGCAGAATCGCGATGAGGAGGAGCACGAGCGCTGTGCCATGGAAGCATCAAGGGAGCAAGATGACAACGCCAGGCACTGGGACTGCCCTTTCTTCAGACACTGCTGGGATTCAGGAATGAGCCGATTGCCCACAATCGGCAATTGCCCAGAATGCAATCGGAAAAAGAAGGAGGCAGCCAATGTGTCTGTGTTCGAGCGCCTAGGGCCTCTCCCGCCACAAGGCAAATGCGCTGAGTCACCTCGTTGGGCAGATCTTGAGGATTCAGAAGACGAGGGAGAAGTGGAAGAAGATAGGTACCACCGGCCAAGGTGGTGCCCTGACGGACTCAGCCGTTCCCAAAAGCGCAGGGTTCAGCGATTGCGCGGCCTGGAGGAAGCCGAAAGGTTGTACCTGCATACGCTAAGGAAAGCACGGCCTGATCTGGCTGCAAAAGTTCAGCGAACCCTGGATGAAGAGGGTCGTCCACGGAAAATGGAGTGGCGCCCCAAACAGAGGAAAGCCGATGATGAGACATCGGCTGGCACAAACATGGTACTTGTCTTGCCGACAGAGCTTAGCGCTCCACGACTCTACGGAGCACTCAAGGTGGACGACAGCAAGCGCATCAAGTCCGAGGTTGGGTTGGTTTTATCCAGCCTGACCAAGTAGCAAGATCAAACCAATGAGAAAACCAGGAGAGGCTGATCCTTGTGATCGGCCCCAAAAATTTATGAAGGGAACTTACAAAACCTTCAACGAGCAAGCAACGTGGAGGCCGATTCCAGCAATCGGCCAAAATTATCCTCACCCACCATTCTGCCTGGGTTCAACATGTTGTCCAACAGAGCCGATACCCTCAATTCTCTTGACAGAATCGGCTCGGGGGGGCACCCAGGTAGATAAGAAGCATCTCATCTTCTGGTGATGGGTATTGGAATATGGGGGCCGATGCACAGGTCGGCCGTAATAAAAAGTGAAAATTCGAAAATTTTCGAGCACAGCCGATGCAGCAGGCATCGACTTGAGGACATGAAAGCCGATGCATGGCCATCGACTCAAGAGGAGTAACTGTTACGATCAGAGGGTCAATGGAGCACAAAGGGAGATTTTTTATGAAGGAACTCCTCAATGGAGCAGTTTGGAAGCTCGGATCCTCTCTTCAAAGAACAATATCGGGAGCAGCATGGGCGGATGGATCAGGTCAAGGATGGATGACATTAGATTCACCAAGGGAAAGGAGCCGATCTAGCCAGCAAGGACTAAAGAAGCGTGAGGGGCAGCTCACCTTGAAGGCTTTCCGCTCAGAGAAGCCGATTTGTGTTCAAATCGGCTGACGCTACATAAGGAACTTCCCCACGCACGATCAAGCCCAGGTCTATGCAGCTCATTTGTGTATCCTCGTCTCTGTTTTGCCTTGGCTGAGACTCGGGGGCAACAGGCCCGGTAGGTGCTCTATTGAAGGACCGATTGAAGTACCATCGGCTGATCCTCGTTGCAACCTTCTTCACAAAGCGATGAACGCTCGCTAAGGAGTTGAAGAATGGAAGGATGAATGTCGAAGGACCGATGCGTTGTTATCGGCTCATTACACATTGGCAAAGGGGGCGAATCGGCAAGGTCAGTAGGAGAGGTAAATCGGCTCAATCAAACTCAGAGGAAATCGGCAAAATCAGATTGGGGAACAGTTCTTCATTGATAGGCGAGATTTCTTACATAAAGAGCTAATTGCTCTCAAAAGGAAATACTAGGGGATACATTGCCCCATCTGCTACTACTGACCCTATGCTAGGGGTCCTATCTACGGGCCGTCATCGCCCTCGCCGTCATCCTCAGAGCTCTCATCGGCACTGCTGCCGATGGACTCCTCGTCGCTACTCCCGTAGCCCTCCACGGGGGCTTCGTCTCCGTCTTCGTCGTCACTGCTGTCGTCGTCCCACCACATGCGAAGGCGCTTCGCTGGTGGGTAGCCCTCGAGGGAGTCGTCGTCGTCGTCGTCCTCCTCCTCCTCTTCTTCCTCCATCACCCCCTCGGAGGAGGTGAAGTCGTCCCAGGAGAAGCGATCGTCATCGCTCTCCTCCTCCGGTTCCCCGTCGGCGAGGAAACGGAGGTCGCTCTCCCCGTCCGTCGAGGACCGGTCGTCCTCGGACCAGATGGAGAAGTCATGGTCTGACTCCTCCCCGGCCGCAATGGCGCGGCGGGTGTTGGCCGCATGGACCGCCGGCCGGGTTGTGCTCCGGCGTCGGCTCGCGGGACATGGAGGACTGGGCTGGAGGGGTCCGATAGGGGCAGAGGAGGAAGAAGACATGATGGTGCAGGAGGACTTTTGGACTGCTAATGCGAGGATGCGAGAGCGGAACTGTTCATAGCGGTTAAATAAAAGGGGATATGGTGAAAATTCAATGCCACGAGCAGTTTCCGAGGAAGTGGTGTTTGAAAGAAAGAGAAAAGACTGCCAAATCACGCGGAGAAGTTGAGAAGGCAAGTCATCATGGTGACGGATATTGCGACGGTTACTGCCACGACATGACCCGACGGAAGCGTAATGATTTTGGAAATACCATTTCCAAAACCGGGGGGCATGTGTTATCACCGGGATTTAACCGCGATCAGGAGGTGGGCCGCGATCAAGATGGGCTTGAAAGATTACATATGGAAGGTCTATGAAGCGGCCTTGCACGGAGAATTTGGGCTAGTTAGCCCGTGTATCTTAGCATAATAGATTGTGTATCGGTTTAGAAGTTAGAGTTTATCTCGTGCACGGTTTAGTGCACGCTCACATTAGAAAGTCCGCTGGACTATAAATATGTACCTAGGGTTTATGGAATAAACAACAACTCACGTTCAACCCCAAAACAAACCAATCTCGGCGCATCGCCAACTCCTTCGTCTCGAGGGTTTCTATCAGGTAAGCGACATGCTTGCCTAGATCGCATCTTGCGATCTAGGCAGCACAAGCCCACGTTGTTCATGCGTTGCTCGTACTTGAAGCGCTTTTGATGGCGAGCAACGTAGTTATCATTAGATATGTTAGGGTTAGCATTGTTCTTCGTTTAAGCATGCTTACGTAGTGCAGCCCTTGCATATCTAGCCGCCCTCACGCCTATCTCGGGTGTGGGGGCGGCACCCGCTGGATCATTATTTAGTAGATCTGATCCGTTACGATTGCTCCTTGTTCTACAAGGATTAGTTTAATATCCGCAATAGTTAGGCCTTACAAAGGGGGAGGATCCGGTGGCACGTAGGGTGGCGTTCGCAAGTCCTAAACGGGATGTTCCGAGGATCAACATCATGTTGGTTTTTAGGCCTTGTTTAGGATCGGCTTACGAGCACCGTGCGTGGCCGCGAGGCCCAACCTGGAGTAGGATGATCCGATTATGCGGTGAAAACCCTAAATCGTCGTAGATCTCATTAGCTCTATCTTGATCAAGCGGGACCACCAAGTATTCGTGCACCCCGCACGGATCATGGGTGGATCGGCTCTTTGAGCCGATTCACGGGATAACCCGAGAGCCGATCGAGGCTCGTATTTAATGTTTACATGTATGCCCTGCAGAAACTAAGCGAGGCATCCCCATCACCTTCTCGACCAGGTATAGGTCAGGTGGCACGCCCTTGCACTTCGCAACGCCGCGTGTGACCGGAAGAGCATTGCGGGCCGTCGCTCGGAGGGGTCTCAGCCAGCCGCAGCTCTAGGCTCTTCCCGGCTCTACAGTGTTGACAAGGCCGCTGCCCGCCGGTGGGTTTTGGCAGTCAACAGTACCTACCCAAACGAGTGTAACTGTCTCCGGGACCCAGCTTCGAGGGCCCATATAGTATTCCTAATAGAATATCCTATTGACCTATAGGTCCCACACGTCAGTGTTAGGTTCCAAACTAGTGATATCTAGACACATAAGTGGAAATTGACACATGGACATGACATGTAGGTGAAATTGGTGAGGTGGCCATCCTATCATTTGAACGGATCACGTATTAGCAATTACGACGATCTAAATTGGTCATCATCGTCTAAAAAGAAGGTCCTAAGTTGTGTCTTCTAAATTATGACGATTTCACCTACTAAAACTACGTCGTTTTTCAGCTAAATCGTCGTAAGTTTCTAGGGTTTTGACCCTCTCAAACGGCTTACGACCATCTGTTGAGAAATCGTCATATAATCATGACAATTTTACCCAGGGTCACTGAGAGAAGGTCACAAGTCAACACATTTCTTGTAGTGTGTTTTGGGCATAGAAATTCACCGAGATAGGAACAATGGAGTATTAGGACTATCGCAAAAGACTTATTTAGAAAAGATTCTAAGTAAGTATAATATGCATAAGTGCAGTGCCACACCTGCCCCTATAGTCAAGGGCGACAGTTTTGGGAAACATCAAAGTCCCCAAAATCAATACGAGCTCGATCAAATGAAAGCGGTTCCATATGCTTCGGCTATTGGAAGCCTACGAGTATGCACAAGTGTGCACTCGCCACGACTTAGCATTTATCACCGGAGTACTCGGTAGATATCAAGAAAATCCAGGTTTTGAACACCTGGAAAATGGTAAAGAAGGCATTGCGTTATGTGAAAGGCACAAAGAGTTACATGCTAACATACAGAAGACCTGATTCCCTAGAAATAAGAGGGTATTCAGATGCAGATTTTGCGGGGGATAAAGATGATAAAAAATCCACATCTGGATTTGTATTCACCCTTGCAGGGGGAGCTATTTCGTGGAGAAGCTCCAAACAGACGATAGTTGCATTATCCACGATGTATGCAGAATTTATAGCATGCACTAGTAGGAAAAGCTTCATCAGTGGCGCACAAAAACATGATTCTGTGGCGCACGGGCGGTGCGCCACAGAAACTTCGCCGCAAAAATAGGGTTTCTGTGGCGCATCGTACCATGCGCCACAGAATTAAGGTGTTCTGTGGCGCATACGGTCCAGCTGCGCCACAGAAATAGGTGCGCCACTGAATTCTATTTTGGTGCGCCACTGAACAATGTACAGGTATACTCGATTTTGTGCTCCCTGGTGTATTATACAGGTTTTATACAGGTTTTGTACACAGTATACATGTATAATATAGACAAATAGACAGATATAATATGGATACATATAACATAGCAACATTATACATCATCATCACAGTACTTAGAGCCCGATCGAGATACATATATAGTGGCAAGTGTCAAATGTTTTGCATACAACTCTTAATTCATACAAAATTCACAATTTCGAGATACAAAGTAGTCTTCATCCGATTACTCCTTTGCTCCCTCATATCTACCCACCAGGCTCGCTTGCATCGGGGTCTTCATCCAGTTCCTACTATGATGAAAATGGAAGAAAGTGAGACCAACAAGTCCGATGCACAAGAGAAATGGAATAAATGCCTCATACATTGTTGGTCAACACAAATATTAACATTCAGGGATGGCCTAAGTGAGACCAAGTCCGATGCACAAGAGATTGATATTTGTGCTATCTTACCGAGCTCACTTACGCCACCCCCGAGTGTACGGTGACCAAACATTTTAATCATCGGCATTTTGAAAATCTCAAAGCAAATGGAATGACAAAATGGAATAAGTGCCTCATACATTGTTGATCAACACAAATACTATGGTCAGAAACCATAGTTGCAGTATACACCGCAGTATACTTTGCCGAAGGGCCCTCTTTCCCCGGCCGTCGTTCCGTGAACGGGTTCTTGACGACACAACAACGCCGATCTGCCTCTCCGGTGCAGAACCACGGTAGTCCCAGCCGCCTCCCTTGTGGCCGCGTCTCCTGCGCTCTTCTCCATGGCCGGACCACGATTGGACTCACCGGGGGAATAATGATAATCGCCATCACCACAGGTGCATAGCAGTTTGCAGCGGATGCCATTTTTCTTCCCTCGCCGTCCAGTGAACGAGTCCTTGATGTAAAGACCGTGCCGGCCTGCCCAGCATTATGCCGGCCCGTGTTGCCGCGCTTCAGGACGTGTGTCCCGCGCCCTGCACTGTTCGCCTTCTTGCTCGGTGAACCAATAGACTGATCGTTGGAATAAGGAAACCGATGACGGCCGGTCGCAAGATTAGATTGCGATCGGCCGTCATCGGCTTCCTTATTCCAACGATTAGTCTATTCGTTCACCGGGCAAGAAGGCGAAGAGTGCAGGGCGCGTGAGACACGGCCTGAAGCACGGCAACAGGGGTCGGCATGATGCTAGGGAGGCCGGCACCGTCTTTCCATTAAGGACTCGTTCACGTACTGGACGACGAGAGAAGAAAAGTGGCATCTGCTGCAAAGTACTCTACACCTGTGGAGTCTGACGATAGTGGTGATGGCTATTATCATTATTCCCTCCGTGTGTCCAATCGTAGTCCGGCCATGGAGAAAAGCGCAGAGCGCAGGAGACGCGGCCACAAGGGAGGCGGCTGGGATTAGCGTGGTTCTGCGCCGGAGAGGCAGGTCGGCGTTGTTGTCTCGTTGATGCGTGTAGCTGACACGTCCGTTGGGAACCCCAAGAGGAAGGTGTGATGCGCACAGCGGCAAGTTTCCCTCAGTAAGAAACCAAGGTTTAATCGAACCAGTAGGAGTCAAGAAGCACGTTGAAGGTTGATGGCGGCGGGATGTAGTGCGGCGCAACACCGGAGATTCCGGCGCCAACGTGGAACCCGCACAACACAACCAAAGTACTTTGCCCCAACGAAACAAGTGAGGTTGTCAATCTCACCGGCTTGCTGTAACAAAGGATTAACCGTATTGTGTGGAAGATGATTGTTTGCAAGAAAACAAGTAAAGAACAAGTATTGCAGCAGATTTGTATTTAAGTATAAAAGAATGGACCAGGGTCCACAGTTCACTAGAGGTGTCTCTCCCATAAGATAAAAGCATGTTGGGTGAACAAATTACAGTCGGGCAATTGACAAATAGAGAGAGCATAACAATGCACATACATGTCATGATAAGTATAGTGAGATTTAATTGGGCATTATGACAAAGTACATAGACCGCCATCCAACCGCATCTATGCCTAAAAAGTCCACCTTCAGAGTTATCATCCGAACCCCTTCCAGTATTAAGTTGTAAAACAACGGACAATTGCATTAAGTATGGTGCGTAATGTAATCAACAACTACATCCTTAGACATAGCATCAATGTTTTATCCCTAGTGGCAACAAGCACATCCACAACCTTAGAACTTTCTCGTCACCGTCCCAGATATCAATGGAGGCATGAACCCACTATCGAGCATAAATATTCCCTCTTGGAGTTAAGAGCAAAAACTTGGCCAGAGCCTCTACTAATAACGGAGAGCATGCAAGATCATAAACAACACATAGGTAATAACTTGATAATTAACAAAACATGGTATTCTCTATCCATCGGATCCCGACAAACACAACATATAGTATTACAGATAGATGATCTTGGTCATGTTAAGCAGCTCACAAGATCCAACAATGAAGCACAATGAGGAGAAGACAACCATCTAGCTACTGCTATGGACCCATAGTCCAGGGGTGAACTACTCACTCATCACTCCGGAGGCGACCATGGCGGTGAAGAGTGCTCCGGGAGATGAATCCCCTCTCCGGCGAGGTGCCGGAGGAGATCTCCAGAATCCCCCGAGATGGGATTGGCGGCGGCGGCGTCTCTGGAAGGTTTTCCGTATCGTGGCTCTCGGTACTGGGGGTTTCGCGACGGAGGCTTTAAGTAGGCGGAAGGGCAACGCGGGGGGCCACACGAGGGCCCCACACCACAGGTCGGCGCGGCCAGGGCCTGGGCCGCGCCGCCCTATGGTAGCGGCGCCTCGTGGCCCCACTTCGACCCCTCTTCGGTCTTCTGGAAGCTTCGTGGAAAAATAGGACCCTGGGCGTTGATTTCGTCCAATTCGGAGAATATTTCGTTACTAGGATTTCTGAAACCAAAAACAGCAGAAAAACAGAATCGGCTCTTCGGCATCTTGTTAATAGGTTAGTTCCGGAAAATGCACGAATATGACATAAAGTGTGCATAAAACATGTAGATATCATCAATAATGTGGCATGGAACATAAGAAATTATCGATACGTCGGAGACGTATCAGCATCCCCAAGCTTAGTTACGCTCGTCCCGAGCAGGTAAAACGATAACAAAGATAATTTCTGAAGTGACATGCCATCATAACCTTGATCATACTATTTGTAAACATATGTAATGAATGCAGCGATCAAAACAATGGTAATGACATGAGTAAACAAGTGAATCATAAAGCAAAGACTTTTCATGAATAGTACTTCAAGACAAGCATCAATAAGTCTTGCATAAGAGTTAACTCATAAAGCAATAAATCAAAGTAAAGGTATTGAAGCAACACAAAGGAAGATTAAGTTTCAGCGGTTGCTTTCAACTTGTAACATGTATATCTCATGGATAATTGTCAACATAGAGTAATATAACAAGTGCAATATGCAAGTATGTAGGAATCAATGCACGATTCACACAAGTGTTTGCTTCTTGAGGTGGAGAGAGATAGGTGAACTGACTCAACATAAAAGTAAAAAGAATGGTCCTTCAAAGAGGAAAGCATCGATTGCTATATTTGTGCTAGAGCTTTTATTTTGAAAACATGAAACAATTTTGTCAACGGTAGTAATAAAGCATATGAGTTATGTAAATTATATCTTACAAGTTGCAAGCCTCATGCATAGTATACTAATAGTGCCCGCACCTTGTCCTAATTAGCTTGGACTACCGGATCATTGCAATACACATGTTTTAACCAAGTGTCACAATGGTGTACCTCCATGCCGCCTGTACAAAGGTCTAAGGAGAAAGCTCGCATTTTGGATTTCTCGCTTTTGATTATTATCAACTTAGACATCCATACCGGGACAACATGGACAACAGATAATGGACTCCTCTTTAATGCATAAGCATGTGGCAACAATTATTATTCTCATAAGAGATTGAGGATATATGTCCAAAACTGAAACTTCCACCATGAATCATGGCTTTAGTTAGCGGCCCAATGTTCTTCTCTAACAATATGCATGCTCCAACCATTAAGGTGGTAGATCTCTCTTACTTCGGACAAGACGGACATGCATAGCAACTCACATGATATTCAACAAAGAATAGTTGATGGCGTCCCCGAAACATGGTTATCGCACAACAAGCAACTTAATAAGAGATAAAGTGCATAAGTACATATTCAATACCACAATAGTTTTTAAGCTATTTGTCCCATGAGCTATATATTGCAAAGGTGAATGATGGAATTTTAAAGGTAGCACTCAAGCAATTTACTTTGGAATGGCGGAGAAATACCATGTAGTAGGTAGGTATGGTGGACACAAATGGCATAGTGGTTGGCTCAAGGATTTTGGATGCATGAGAAGTATTCCCTCTCGATACAAGGTTTAGGATAGCAAGGTTATTTGAAACAAACACAAGGATGAACGGTGCAGCAAAACTCACATAAAAGACATATTGTAAACATTATAAGACTCTACACCGTCTTCCTCGTTGTTCAAACTCAATACTAGAAATTATCTAGACTCTAGAGAAACCAAATATGCAAACCAAATTTTAGCAAGCTCTAAGTGTTTCTTCATTAATGGGTGCAAAGTATATGATGCAAGAGCTTAAACATGAGCACAACAATTGCCAAGTATCAAATTATCCAAGACATTTTAGAATTACTACATGTAGCATTTTCCAATTCCAACCATATAACAATTTAACGAAGAAGAAACTTCGCCATGAATACTATGAGTAGAGCCTAAGGACATACTTGTCCATATGCTACAGCGGAGCATGTCTCTCTCCCACGAAGTGAATGCTAGGATCCATTTTATTCAAACAAAACAAAAAACAAAAACAAACCGACGCTCCAAGCAAAGTACATAAGATGTGGCCGAATAAAAATATAGTTTCAGGGGAGGAACTCGATAATGTTGTCGATGAAGAAGGGGATGCCTTGGGCATCCCCAAGCTTAGACGCTTGAGTCTTCTTAGAATATGCAGGGGTGAACCACCGGGGCATCCCCAAGCTTAGAGCTTTCACTCTCCTTGATCATATTGTATCATACTCCTCTCTTGATCCTTGAAAACTTCCTCCACACCAAACTCGAAACAACTCATTAGAGGGTTAGTGCACAATAAAAATTAACATGTTCAGAGGTGACACAATCATTCTTAACACTTCCTTCATATCAATAGTAGCACCAACGGTTCGAAGAAAAGGTCTTCCCAATATAATGGGGCAAGATGCATTGCATTCAATATCCAAGACAACAAAATCAACGGGGACAAGGTTATTGTTAACCATAATATGAACATTATCAACTCTCCCCAAAGGTTTCTTTTTAGCATTATCAGCGAGATTAACATCCAGATAACAGTTTTTCAATAGTGGCAAGTCAAGCATATCATAGACTTTCTTAGGTATAACAGAAATACTTGCACCAAGATCACATAAAGCATTACAATCAAAATCTTTGACCCTCATTTTAATGATGGGCTCCCAACCATCCTCTAGCTTTCTAGGAATAGAAGTTTCAAGTTTTAGTTTCCCTTCTCTAGCTTTTATGAGAGCATTTGTAATATGTTTTGTGAAAGCCAAGTTTACAGCGCTAGCATTAGGACTTTTAGCAAGTTTTTGTAAGAACTTTATAACTTCAGAGATGTGGCAATCATCAAAATCTAAATCATTACAATCTAAAGCAATGGGATTATCATCCCCAAGGTTGGAAAAAATTTCAGCAGTTTTATCACAGAGCGGTTTCAGCAGTTTTAGCGAGTTTCGGGTAATTTTGCGCGCTTTGCACTAGGAGTAGAAACATTGCCAACACCAATTATTTTACCATTGATAGTAGGAGGTGCAGCAACATGTGAATCATTAGCATTGCTAGTGGTGGTAATAGTCCAAACTTTAGCTACATTTTTCTCTTTAGCTAGTTTTTCATTTTCTTCTCTATCCCACCTAGCACGCAGTTCAGCCATTAATCTTATATTCTCATTAATTCTAACTTGGATGGCATTTGCTGTAGTAACAATTTTATTTTCAATATCCTCAGGTTTAGCAGCCATTTTATTAATTAAAGAAGATTGTGACGCAGACATGTATGAGATTCGGTTTTCAGCATTTGCAAGTTTAGTTTGTAACCCAGAAATCTCCATATTTAGATTTTCAAGTTGATTTCCTATATTCTTCAACAAGGTAGATTGTTCATTCATAGTTTTAGTAAACAACTTATTTTGCTCATATTGTGATTGCATAAAGTTCTTGGTGGATCTTTCAATTTCTAACATCTTTTCCTCATTAGGTGAAACATATCTACCATAAGAGTTACTATTAGCAGGATATGGCCTAGGATTTTGAGCAACCAATGAAGCTAACGGAACATTATTAGGATCAATATTAGTCCTACCATTCACAAGCATAGACATAATAGCATCAATCTTATCATTCAAGGAAGAGGATTCTTCAACAGAATTTACCTTCTTACCTTGTGGAGCTCTTTCCGTGTGCCATTCAGAGTAATTAATCATCATATCATCAAGAAGCTTTGTAGCCGCCCCAAGAGTGATGGACATAAAGGTACCTCCAGCAGCTGAATCCAATAAATTCCGAGAAGAAAAATTTAGTCCTGCATAGAAGGTTTGGATGATCATCCAAGTAGTGAGTCCATGGGTTGGGCAATTTTTAACCAAAGATTTCATTCTTTCCCAAGCTTGAGCAACATGTTCATTGTCCAATTGTTTAAAATTCATTATGCTACTCCTCAAAGATATAATTTTAGCAGGGGGATAATATCTACCAATAAAAGCATCCTTGCATTTAGTCCAGGAATCAATACTATTCTTAGGCAGAGATAGCAACCAATCTTTAGCTCTTCCTCTTAATGAGAAAGGAAACAATTTTAGTTTAATAATATCACCATCTACATCTTTATACTTTTGCATTTCACACAATTCAACAAAATTATTGAGATGGGCAGCAGCATCATCAGAACTAACACCAGAAAATTGCTCTCGCATAACAAGATTCAGTAAAGCAGATTTAATTTCAAAGAATTCTGCTGTAGTAGCAGGGTGAGCAATAGGTGTGCATAGGAAATCATTATTATTTGTGGTTGTGAAGTCACACAACTTAGTATTTTCAGGGGTGGCCATTTTAGCGGTAGTAAATAAAACAAACTAGATAAAATAAATGCAAGTAACTAATTTTTTTTGTGTTTTTGATATAGCAAACAAGATAGTAAATAAAGTAAAGCTAGCAACTAATTTTTTTTTGTTTTGATATAATGCAGCAAACAAAGTAGTAAATAAAATAAAGCAAGACAAAAACAAAGTAAAGAGATTGGGAAGTGGAGACTCCCCTTGCAGCGTGTCTTGATCTCCCCGGCAACGGCGCCGTAAATTTGCTTGATGCGTGTAGTCGACACGTCCGTTGGGAACCCCAAGAGGAAGGTGTGATGCGCACAGCGGCAAGTTTCCTCGTAAGAAACCAAGGTTTAATCGAACCAGTAGGAGTCAAGAAGCACGTTGAAGGTTGATGGCGGCGGGATGTAGTGCGGCGCAACACCAGAGATTCCGGCGCCAACGTGGAACCTGCACAACACAACCAAAGTACTTTGCCCCAACGAAACAGTGAGGTTGTCAATCTCACCGGCTTTCTGTAACAAAGGATTAACCGTATTGTGTGGAATATGATTGTTTGCAAGAAAACAGTAAAGAACAAGTATTGCAGCAGATTTGTATTTCAGTATAAAAGAATGGACCGGGGTCCACAGTTCACTAGAGGTGTCTCTCCCATAAGATAAAAGCATGTTGGGTGAACAAATTACAGTCGGGCAATTGACAAATAGAGAGAGCATAACAATGCACATACATGTCATGATAAGTATAGTGAGATTTAATTGGGCATTACGACAAAGTACATAGACCGCCATCCAACCGCATCTATGCCTAAAAAGTCCACCTTCAGGTTATCATCCGAACTCCTTCCAGTATTAAGTTGTAAAACAACAGACAATTGCATTAAGTATGGTGTGTAATGTAATCAACAACTACATCCTTAGACATAGCATCAATGTTTTATCCCTAGTGGCAACAACACATCCACAACCTTAGAACTTTCTGTCACTGTCCCAGATATCAATGGAGGCATGAACCCACTATCGAGCATAAATATTCCCTCTTGGAGTTAAGAGCAAAAACTTGGCCAGAGCCTCTACTAATAACGGAGAGCATGCAAGATCATAAACAACACATAGGTAATAACTTGATAATTAACATAACATGGTATTCTCTATCCATCGGATCCCGACAAACACAACATATAGTATTACAGATAGATGATCTTGATCATGTTAAGCAGCTCACAAGATCCAACAATGAAGCACAATGAGGAGAAGACAACCATCTAGCTACTGCTATGGACCCATAGTCCAGGGGTGAACTACTCACTCATCACTCCGGAGGCGACCATGGCGGTGAAGAGTCCTCCGGGAGATGAATCCCCTCTCCGGCGGGGTGCCGGAGGAGATCTCCAGAATCCCCCGAGATGGGATTGGCGGCGGCGGCATCTCTGGAAGGTTTTCCGTATCGTGGCTCTCGGTACTGGGGGTTTCGCGACAGAGGCTTTAAGTAGGCGGAAGCGCAACGCGGGGGGCCACACGAGGGCCCCACACCACAGGTCGGCGCGGCCAGGGCCTGGGCCGCGCCGCCCTATGGTGGCAGCACCTCGTGGCCCCACTTCGACTCCTCTTCGGTCTTCTGGAAGCTTCGTGGCAAAATAGGACCCTGGGCGTTGATTTCGTCCAATTCCGAGAATATTTCGTTACTAGGATTTCTGAAACCAAAAACAGCGAGAAAACAAGCAATCGGCTCTTCGGCATCTTGTTAATAGGTTAGTTCCAGAAAATGCACGAATATGACATAAAGTGTGCATAAAACATGTAGATATCATCAATAATGTGGCATGGAACATAAGAAATTATCGATACGTCGGAGACGTATCACTCGTCAAGGACTCGTTCACGGAACGGTGGCCGGGGAAAGGGGGGCCCGTCTACAAAGTATATTGCGGCGTATAGGTGACCAAACATTCTAATCATCGGTACTAAAATGGAAGAAAGAGCCAAGTGGTATCTCAACTAGATATCATATGCCTCATACTTTTTTGGTCGAAAGAAATATTAACATTCCGGGATGGGGTCAGTGAGGCCAGGTAGGATGCACAAGAGATTGATATTTGTGCCATCGCACCAGGCTCACTGGCCCCACCCCAGAGTGTAGAAGTGACCAAACAATTTAATCATCGGCACTAAAATGGAAGAAAGGCCAATGAAATTAAGAAGTATTTAGTATGAACTAAATGGAATGCCTCATACTTTGTTGGTCGAAACAAATATTAACATCCAGGGATGGAGTAAGTGAGGCCAGGTAGGATGCACAAAATATTGATATTTGTGCCATCACACCAGGCTCACTTGCTCCACCCCCGAGTGTACGAGTGATCGACCAACCATCTAATCATCGGCAAGTACAAAACACCAACAAACCAGCAACCATGGTGACATAAGTCAAGATGCTCAAACACACATACCATGCATGGAGCAGATGCTCCAAAGGGATTATTCATCACTTGGTATATAGACCAAGTGATGCTGGCAAAAGAGAGGCCAATCAAGAACCAGTAAATACAGTAAGTGGTAGATATGCCTAAACAAGCAACAACACATAGCATATCCCAGCCTAACCAGATGAGACAAGTCTTGGTAGCCAACTTAATCACCTAGCACCACCTAGCCTTTTAAAACCATCAGAAATAGTCCATTTTCTTCAAAGGATACCACATTGGCATTCATTTACATGATCCCCTACTGTGGATATCTCTATTTTCATCAAAGCCAACAAGAAATAGAAATTTATCATTACTCAGTTGAGTTCAAAACAAAGCTGGGGTACCATAAGGGATTACTCATCACTTGGTAGTAACCAAGTGATGCTTCCTAGAGTCCTTAAAAGAAATCCATCATAAGCATGGTCAAATACACATATATAGCATGGGGCAGATGCTCCAAAGGGATTATATATTCATCACTTGGTAATTTGGAGAGCAAACAAGCAGTAGCCATATCACTCAATCCAATAATATAGTAATTTGGATCATAAGGCATCAATTAAGGAGGCAATTAACCAGGGACAAAGGGAAACATTTGATGATCCAGTAAGTGCATGACACTTTGAGCTACCAAGAATAAAGGCCAACATTGGATAAACATCTGCAAGCAGCTCACACACACATGCAAACACATGTGTTGACAGTAACTAAACAGCAGAAGAACACCGCCAGATATTCATGGGTACTTAGGATCAGTAGGGAATTGATAAAGTACGGTGAGGAGCAAGCATACCATCAGAAACTGTCCATTTGAGAGAAATAACATTGGGGTAATGTTAAAATGTTTATCTCCATATTTGGGAGACATTTTTAATATTGGAGTCTAGCTAATGGAAATCAAGAACTAGTCTTGATCTCCAAATGGTGATTAGAGGGAATTTATTCATCGTAAGCAACATTAGGGACAAATGGGATCATGCAAGGGACTTGGGTCATTTGGATCATAAGGCATCAATTAAGGAGGCAACCAGGGACAAAGGGAAACATTTGATGATCCATTATCATAGACAACAAAGCAGCAACTTTTTCCCCTCTAATCTAGCTAGAGTCCTTAAAAGAAATCCATCATAAGCATGGTCAAATACACATATATAGCATGGGGCAGATGCTCCAAAGGGATTATATATTCATCACTTGGTAATTTGGAGAGCAAACAAGCAGTAGCCATATGACTCAATCCAATAATATAGTAATTTGGATCATAAGGCATCAATTAAGGAGGCAACCAGGGACAAAGAGACAAAGTAATTTCATCGAGCACTTTGTGCCCGCACGGGAGAGGAAGAGGGAGGGGAGGGGAGAGGTGGAGCTCACCGACGATGCTGTTGGAGGAGGGGCCGGGTAGAGGAAGAGGGAGGGGCCGGGTAGGGGTGGAGGAGGAGGTTGACGATGATGGCAGGGGTGGAGGAGGAGGAAGACGCGGCGGCTCCTCCTCCTTGACGCGGAGTGATACGTCCAATTTGCATCACTATTTTATATCATAATTTGCTGTTATTCATTGATATATTTCATATTGGGACACAATACTTATGTTATTTCATCTATTTTGCATGTTTCATGATTATTTGGAGATTGAGCACCGGAGCCAGGATTCTCGCTGGAAAAAGCACCGTCAGGATGCAATATTTCGGAAGATCAACTGTGGAAGGAAGTTTTACAGAAGATCCTATTTTTCCGGATGACGGAGGAAGCCGAAGGGGGAGCCGGTTGGACCCAGGGTGGGCCCACACCATAGGGTGGCGCGGCCCATGGCCTGGCCGCGCCACCATGTGGTGTGGGGCCCCCTTGGCCTCTTTCGCCTCCTTTTCTTCGCGAAACCCTTCGTCCCGAAGACCTAAGCCACAGAGGAATCCTCACGAAGGGTTACAGCCGCCTCGCGGGGCGGAGAACACCGAGAGAGAAAGAGCTCTCCGGCGGGCAGGAATCCGCCGGGGAAATTCCCTCCCGGAGGGGGAAATCGACGCCATCGTCACCGCCATCGAGCTGGACATCATCTCCATCACCATCATCATCATCTCCACCATCATCACCGCCATGTCCACCGCTGGACATCGTCACCGCTGTAGCAATTTGGGTTTGATCTTGATTGTTTGATAGGGGAAACTCTCCCGGTATTGATTTCTACTTGTTATTGATGCTATTGAGTGAAACCATTGAACCAAGGTTTATGTTCAGATTGTTATTCATCATCATATCACCTCTGATCATGTTCCATATGATGTCTCGTGAGTAGTTCGTTTAGTTCTTGAGGACATGGGTGAAGTCTAAATGTTAGTAGTGAACTATGGTTGAGTAATATTCAATGTTATGATATTTAAGTTGTGGTGTTATTCTTCTAGTGGTGTCGTGTGAACGTCGACTACACGACACTTCACCATTTATGGGCCTAGGGGAATGCATCTTGTACTCGTTTGCCAATCGCGGGGTTACCGGAGTGACGAAACCTAAACCCCCGTTGGTATATCGATGCGGGAGGGATCGCAGGATCTCAGAGTTTAAGGCCGTGGTTAGATTTATCTTAATTACTTTCTTGTAGTTGCGGATGCTTGCAAGGGGTATAATCACAAGTATGTATTAGTCCTAGGAAGGGCGGTACATTAGCATAGGTTCACCCACACAACACTTATCAAAACAATGAAGATTAATCAGCTGTATGTAGCGAAAGCACTAGACTAAAATCCCGTGTGTCCTCGAGAACGTTTGGTCATTATAAGTAAACAAACCGGCTTGTCCTTTGTGCTAAAAAGGATTGGGCCACTCGCTGCAATTATTTCTCTCGCATTTTACCTACTCGTACTTTATTCATCCGTTACATCAAAACCCCCCGAATACTTGTCCGTGAGCATTTACGATGAATCCTTCATCAAAACTGCCTGTCAACACCTTCTCGCTCCTCGTTGGGATCGACATTCTTACTTATCGAAGATACTACGATACACCCCCTATACTTGTGGGTCATCAAGACTATTTTCCGGCGCCGTTGCTCGGGGAGTGAAGCGCTATTGGTAAGCGGAATTGGTAAGGAAAACCTTTACTCGTTTGTGCTGATTTTATTTCCGCTCGTTGCTATAAGTCATTATGGAGAGATCTTCTCTTCAATTTCTATTTGGGAAATCTACTACTACTGCAACGGTAGTGGATGAGGCGCCAGGTGAGGAGGTAATACCATATAAAATACCTACGAAAATTATTAAACATGTTATGGATAACCGCTATGAAGGGGATGGAACTGTCCATCCCGGTGATCATTTACTCGTTTTTGCATGAATTATGCGGGTTATTCAAATGTGCAGGTATTGCTATGAATGAAGTTAGGAAGAAACTATTCTCTATATCGCTGTCCGGTAAAGCGGCGCATTGGTATAAATTGTCGAAGAATGGTGATTCTCTTGATTGGGAGGACATTGTGCCTTTATTTTATTCCAAATTTTATCCTCCAAGTGAAATTCACAAAGATCGGAACCGCATATATAATTTCTGGCCTCATGATGGAGAGAGTATTGCCCAAGCTTGGGGGAGATTGAAGTCTTTGATGCTCAAATGCCCCATTCATGAGCTTCCTGGTAATATTATTATTGATAATTTCTATGCAAGACTTTCATTTCAAGACAAGACCCTGTTGGATACTTCTTGTTCTGGATCATTTACACGCAACAAAGAAGAGTTTAAAAGGGACCTTCTTGATCGGATCCAAGAAAATACCGAAGGTTGGGAGAACGACAAAGATAGAGAATCAGGTATAATTTATGATTATAAATGCATTGAAGCTTTTATGGATACTGATACATTTCGTAATATGAGTGCTACATATGGTCTTGATTCTCAAGTTGCTGCAAACCTTTATAAAGCTTTTGCCTCTCATTATGAATTGCCTAAGAAGAATTTTGATAAGTATCATGAACCATACAAGGATAGAATTGATTCATCTATTAATAAGTGTGTTGTAATTGAAACTGCTGATCGTGTTATTCCTGAAGCTTATATTGAAAAAACTCCTTTTCCTGCTAAAATGAAAGAGTACTCTGTTATAAATAGTGCGGTTCATAAAAGTGAAAAGAAACCTAGAGAACCTGAAGAACAAATAAAAGTTGAACCTCGCTGTTGCAATAGTTAAAGATCTTGTGACCGAAAATGTTGAGGATGGTCATATTATTTTCTCGTGAAGATGCTTCTAATATTGTTTCACATCCTAATAAACCCAAACAAGCTAGTGTTCCTATGCTATCTCGTTAGAATTGGTGATCATTGCTATTATGGTTTATGTGATATTGGTGCAAGTGTTAGTGCTATACCTTATGAGCTTTACACGGAGATTATGCACGAAATTGATTCTTGTGAACTTGAAGATATTGATGTGGTTATTCAGCTAGCTAATAGAGAAACTATTTCTCCAATTGGTATTGTTCGAGATGTGGAAGTTCTATGTGGTAAGATTAAATATCCTGCTGACTTTTTGGTACTTGGTTCTCGCTGCTAGTGATTATTGTCCTATCATTTTTGGTAGACCTTTTCTAAATACTTGTGGAGCTATTATAGATTGCAAGAAAGAGAAAACTTTGACTAAATTTGCTGGTGAATCTTATGAGTTTAACTTCTCTAAATTTACTAAAACTCCTTATAAAGCTGATTTGCCTAGTAATGATTTTAAAATGGAGCAGGTGTGCATCTATTGTTCTTGTTCCTAATAATCCTTTGCAGCAACATTTGGAGGATAGCGAGAGTGAAGTTTTTAGGAAAGAAAGAGATGAGCTTGAGGAGATTTTTCTTCGCCAACCTATTCTCAAGCATGATTTACCTAGTGGAAGACTTGGGTACAACACCGCCACCAAAGGAAGATCCTGTTTTTGATTTAAAGCCTTTGCCTCGATAATCTTAAATATGCTCATATTGATGATAAGAAAATATATCCCGTTATTATTAGTTCTAAGCTTATGGAGTTTGAAGAAGAAAGATTATTGCAAATATTGAAGAAACACCGAGGTGCTATTGGCTATACTCTTGATGACTTGAAGGGGATTTCTCCCTCTATTTGCCAACATGCCATTAATATGGAAGATGATGCGAAGCCAGTTGTTGAACCTCAGCGTCTTCTAATTCCTAAAATGAAGGATGTGGTAAGAAATGAGGTATTACGACTTCTTGAAGCTGGTATTATATATCCTATTGCCGATAGTAGATGGGTTAGTCCTGTGCATTGCGTTCCTAAGAAAGGAGGAATGACTATTGTGCCTAATGATAATGATGAGCTCATACCTCAAAGAGTAGTTGTAGGGTATAGAATGTGCATTGATTATCGAAAAGTTAATAAAGTTACTAAGAAAGATCATTACCCTTTACCATTTATTGATCAAATGTTAGAAAGGTTATCTAAAAATACTCATTTTTGCTTTCTTGATGGTTATTCGGGTTTTCACAAATTGTCGTTAAAGCTAAAGATCAAGAGAAAACCACTTTTACTTGTCCCTATGGAACTTATGCTTATAGGCGTATGCCTTTTGGTTAATGTAATGCTCCTGCTACTTTTTAAAGATGCATGTCTGCTATTTTTCATGGCTTTTGTGAGAGTATTGTGGAAGTATTCATGGATGATTTTTCCGTCTATGGGAATTCTTTTGATAGTTGCTTGCGAAACCTTGATAAAGTTTTACAGAGATGTGAAGAAACTAACCTTGTTCTTAATTGGGAGAAATGCCACTTTATGGTTAATGAAGGAATTGTATTGGGACATAAAATTTCTGAGAGAGGTATTGAAGTTGATAGAGCTAAAGTTGAAGCTATTGAGAAGATGCCCTATCCAAGGGATGTTAAAGGTATTCGTAGTGTTCTTGGTCATTCTGGGTTTTATAGGAGATTTATTAAAGATTTCTCCAAGATTTCAAAGCCTCTTACTAATCTTCTTCAAAAAGATGTACCTTTTGTTTTTGATGATGATTGTAAGGAAGCTTTTGAAACTCTAAAGAAAGCCTTAACAACTGCTCCTATAGTTGAACCTCCTGATTGGAATTTACCGTTTGAAATTATGTGTGATGCTAGTGATTTTGCTGTAGGCGCTGTTCTTGGACAGCGAGTAGATAAAAAATTAAATGTTATTCATTATGCTAGCAAGACTCTTGATGCTGCTCAAAGAAATTATGCTACTACTGAAAAAGAATTGTTAGCTGTAGTCTTTGCTTGCGATAAATTTAGATCTTATATTGTTGATTCAAAAGTTACAATTCATACTGATCATGCTGCAATTAGATACCTTATGACAAAGAAAGATGCTAAGCCGAGGCTTATTAGATGGGTACTTCTTTTGCAAGAATTTGATTTACATATTGTAGATAGGAAAGGTGCCGATAATCCCGTTGCTTGATAATTTGTCTAGATTGGAAAATATTGCTTATGATCCCGTTCCCGTTAATGATAGTTTTCCAAATGAACAATTGGCTGTAATAAAGGTGAGCTCGCGAGACAGTCCTTGGTATGCTGATTATGCTAACTTTATTGTTTCCAAGTACTTGCCTCCAACCTTTTCAGCTCAGCAGAGGAGGAAATTCTTTTATGACTTGAGGCATTATTTCTGGGATGACCCACACTTATATATAGAAGGAGTGGATGGTATTATGCGAAGGTGTGTTCCCGAATATGAACAACAAGAGATATTGAGTAAATGTCATGGCAGTGCTTATGGAGGACATCACGCCGGAGATAGAACCGCACAAAAGGTTCTACAATCAGGTTTTTATTGGCCAACTCTCTTCAAAGATGCAAGGAAGTTTATTTTATCTTGTGATGAATGTCAAAGGGTTGGTAATATCTCCAGTACGCAATGAAATGCCTATGAATTATACTCTTGTTATTGAACCGTTTGATTGTTGGGGATTTGACTTCATGGGACCTTTTCCCTCTTCAAAAGGTAACACTCATATACTTGTTGCTGTTGATTATGTTACTAAATGGGTGGAAGCCATACCTACAAAAAGTGCCGATGGTGAGACCTCTTTAAAAATGCTTTTAGATATTATTTTTCCTAGATTTGGAGTACCTAGATATATTATGACTGATGGAGGTTCTCATTTTATTCATGGAGGTTTTAGAAAAACTCTTGCTAAGTATGGTATTAATCATAGAATTGCTTCCGCTTATCACCCTCAAAGTAGTGGTCAAGTAGAACTTTCAAATAGAGAAATTAAATCTATCTTGCAGAAAACTGTTAATAAATCTAGAAAGAATTGGGCTAGTAAATTGAAAGACGCACTATGGGCTTATAGAACTCGCTTATAAAAACCCCATGGGAATGTCACCTTATAAAATGGTTTACGGAAAAGCTTGTCATTTACCTTTAGAACTAGAACACAAAGCTTATCGGGCTGTTAGAGAATTGAATAAAGATCCTAAACTTTCCGGTGATAAGAGGTTGCTACAATTAAGTTCTCTAGATGAATGGAGAAGTGAAGCTTATGAAAATGCTAAACTCTTTAAAGAAAAAGTTAAAAAATGGCATGATAGAAGGATCATCAAAAGAGAGTTTAATATTGGGGATAAAGTCCTATTGTATCGGTCTCGTCTCGCATTCTTTGCAGGGAAATTACTCTCGAAATGGGAAGGACCATATGTTGTTGAGGAGGTGTATCGTTCAGGAGCAATTAAAATTAGCTCTCTCCAAGGCAATGCTACGCAAGTAGTGAATGGACAAAGACTCAAGCACTATATCTCAGGTGATTCTTATAATGTTGATGTTGATATTATTCAAGTGGAAACACCGGAGGCTTTCATCAAAGGACAAATTGACAGTCCGCCAGAACTCGACTTTGAATAGGTAACAGTACTGGTAATGAAAAGTTCGCGATTTACTTTCCGAACATTATTTTTGTTGTTTTTGGAAAATATGAAAAATTACGAGAGCGAAACGGAGTGGAAAAGACACACGAGGGCGTGACACCACAGGCCGGCGCGGGCCCCAGCCTGGCCGCGCCGACCTATGGTCTGGCCACCTCGTTGCCCCTTTCCGACTCTGGTTCGACCTGGTACTTTCCGTTTGATCTGAAAATTTTTATTATAAAATCCCCCGGACCCCTGGAGGTCCGTATATCGTTCTCTCGACGTGTTTTGTTTCGAGCTGTTTCTGCCAGGATTTGTTTTAGATCTAGAGCCATCATGTTTTCATCGGGAACTCCGAAGGACAGCTCCTGCAAGGATGTTGGCAACTTGTACATGGAGGAGCTGAGGATGCACCCAAAGGAGTTGATGCTCGTCGAGGGAAAACTGCGGATCAAAGATGTTTAGGGTCCCAAAGGAGAAGGAAGCTTGGAAGACAGGATGGAGAAGCTAGAACAAGAGGTCTTCAATTACAAGAAGATGGCCGAGCGTGAAGTGGATATCTTTCACAAGATTGTGTCTGAACTCATTGCTGAACACGAGAAGGTGTTGACTTCCAAAACCCACCGGCGGGCAGCGGCCTTGTCAACACCGTAGAGCCGGGAAGAGCCTAGAGCTGCGGCTGGCTGAGACCCCTCCGAGCGACGGCCCGCAATGCTCTTCTGGTCACACGCGGCGTTGCGAAGTGCAAGGGCGTGCCACCCGACCTATACCTGGTCGAGAAGGTGATGAGGATGCCTCGCTTAGTTTCCCGCAGGGCATACATGTAAACGTTAAATACGAGCCTCGATCGGCTCTCGAGTTATCTCCGTGAATCGGCTCAAAGAGCCGATCCACCCATGATCCGTACGGGGTGCACGAATACTTGGTGGTCCCGCTTGATCAAGATGAAGCTAATGAGATCTACGACGATTTAGGGTTTTCACCGCATAATCGGATCATCCTACTCCAGGTTGGGCCTTGCGGCCACGCACGGTGCTCGTAAGCCGATCCTAAACAAGGCCAAAAACCAACATGAAGTTGATCCTAGGAACATCCCGTTTAGGACTTGCGAACGCCACCCTACGTGCCACCGGATCCTCCCCCTTTGTAAGGCCTAACTATTGCAGTATATTAAACTAATCCTTGTAGAACAAGGAGCAATCGTAACGGATCGGATCTACTAAATAATGATCAAGCGGGTGCCGCCCCCACACCCGAGATAGGCGTGAGGGCGGCTAGATATGCAAGGGTTGCACTACGTAAGCATGCTTAAACGAAGAACAATGCTAACCCTAACACATCTAATGATAACTACGTTGCTCGCCATCAAAAGCGCTTCAAGTACGAGCAACGCATGGAACAACGTGGGCTTGTGCTGCCTAGATCGCAAGATGCGATCTAGGCAAGCATGTCGCTTACCCGATAGAAACCCTCGAGACGAAGGAGTTGGCGATGCGCCGAGATTGGTTTGTTTTTGGGGTTGAACGTGAGTTGTTGTTTATTCCATAAACCCTAGGTACATATTTATAGTCCAGGGGACTTTCTAATGAGGGCGTGCACTAAACCGTGCACGAGTAAGACTCTATCTCTTATCTAAAATAATAAACTACTAAATAAAGATACACGGGCAATTCAGCCCAAAACCCTTCGTGCCAGGCCGCTTTAGAAATCTTCCACATGTAATCTTCCAAGCCCGGCCCACCTCTGGATTTGTCTAAAATCTGGTGATAACACATGCCCCCCTGGTTTTGGAAATAGCATTTCCAAAATCATTATTCTTTCCCTTCGAAGGGTCATGTCATGGCAGAGCAGAGCCGTTACAGCATCCGTCATCATTATGCCCTGTCTTCTCAGCTTCTCTAAAAATCTCGACGCCTTTAGCATCGATCCCTTGGAAGCCGTAATGGCATTAAACCTTCACCAGATTTCTCATTATTTAACCGTGCCGATCTGGTTAGCTCTCTTTATCCCCTATTCCATCCCAGCTATCGGCACCAAAAAACCCTCTCCTCCTGTAGCGATGTCTTCCTCTTCCTCTTCCTTCTCAAAACTCTTCCCCCAATCTTCGCCGAAGAAGAAGAACGAGGACAGCCTCCACCCCGCAGTGAATCCCTTCTCCTCCGACAAGGAGGAGAAAGAAGGAGAAGCAGCGAAGGCCAAGGCCTCCCCTCCGCCAAGCTCCCGCCGAAGAAGCGCCCCCGCATGTGGGCGGACAGCGAGGACGAAGATGATGACGAAGAGGAAGAGGAGGAGGATGACTCCTCCTCCTCCATCGGGTATCCGCCGACCAAGCGCTTCCGCTCCCGGGCGGACAGCGAGGATGATGATGATGACGAGGAGGAAGAGGCTCCGGCCAAGGGCTGGGGCAGCAGCGACGAGGAGCTCCTCGGGAGCAGCGCCGACGATGTCGACGGCGGCGATGACGAGGACAGACGACGACTAGTAGTATAGGACTAGTAGTAGCAGGTGCACTAGGCACCCAGATCCCTCTTTTGAGAGCCATCGGCTCTTTCTTGTAAAGCCGCTCCTTGGAATTAATGAAATTGTTCTTTCCATTCATCTTTTAATCGCTCCAATTTCATTCCTTCCGTTTGTCATGCTAAGACCGATAGCGACGCGTCGGACTTCTTTCCTTTCTTGCAGCAACGAGCATAGTCCGGGCTCCGTACTAGACGACGGCTTTTCCTTCCCAGTTCCTCCCTGAGACGACCATGATGCAGCCGCAGCCGAGGTGACTCTAATCGGCTCTTAAAAACAGGGCATCTTCCAAGCTTGTTGCCCCCCGAGTCTTAGCCGAGGCAAAACAGAGCCGTATGGACCTGGGCTCGATCATGTCCGAGGGAACTCCTTATGCCGAGCTAGCCGATTTAAACATAAATCGGCTTCCCAAAGCAGAGAGCCCTCAAGGTGAGCTGCCCCCCGAGTTTCTTCAGTTCCTGCCGGCCAGATAGGCTCCTTTCCTTTGGTGGACCTGATGCAATCCATCCTTGACCTGATCCGCACGCCCATGCTGCTCCTGACACTGTTCTTGAAGAGAGGATCTGAGCTTCCAAACTGCTCCATTGAGGAGTTCCCTTTGTGCTCTATTGACCCTCTGATCGTAACAGTTACTCCCCTTGAGTCGATGGCCATGCATCGGGTGTTATATCCTTAAGTCGATGCCTGCTGCATCGGCTGTGTTCGAAAATTTTCGAATTTTTCGAATTTTTTACGGCCGACCTGTGCATCTGCCCCCATATTCCAATACCCATCAACAGAAGATGAGATGCTTCCGTTGCATATCCTTGTTTTTTATCTACCTGGGTGCCCCCCGAGCCGATTCTGTCAAGAAAATTGATGGTATCGGCTCTGTTGGATAACATGTTGAACCCAGGCAGAATGGTGGGTGAGGATAATTTTGGCCGATTGCTGGAATCGGCCTCCACGTTGCTTGCTCGTTGAAGGTTTTGTAAGTTCCCTTCGTAAATTTTTTGGGGCCGATCACAAGGATCAGCCTCTCCTGGTTTGCTCATTGGCTTGATCTTGCTACTCGGTCAGGCTGGATAAAACCAACCCAACCTCTGACTTGATGCGCTTGCTGTCGTCCACCTTGAGTGCTCCGTAGAGTCGTGGAGCGCTAAGCTCTGTCGGCAAGACGAGTACCATGTTTGTGCCAGCCGATGTCTCATCATCGGCTTTCCTCTGTTTGGGGCGCCACTCCATTTTCCGTGGACGACCCTCTTCATCCAGGGCTCGCTGAACTTTTGCAGCCAGATCAGGTCGTGCTTTCCTTAGCGTATGCAGGTATAGCCTTTTGGCTTCCTTCAGGCCGCGCAATCGCTGAACCCTGCACTTTTGGGAACGGCTGAGTCCGTCAGGGCACCACCTTGGCCGGTGGTACCTGTCTTCTTCCACTTCTCCCTCGTCTTCTGAATCCTCAAGATCTGCCCAACGAGGTGACTCAGCGCGTTTGTCTTGTGGCGGGAGAGGCCCTAGGCGCTCGAACACAGACACGTTGGCTGCCTCCTTCTTCTTGTTGCATTCTGGGCAATTGCCGATTGTGGGCAATCGGCTCATTCCTGAATCCCAGCAGTGCCTGAAGAAGGGGCAGTCCCAATGTCTGGCGTTGTCATCCTGCTCCCTTGATGCTTCCGTGGCACAGCGCTCGTGCTCCTCCTCATCGTGATTCTGCCGATGATGTCTTCTGGCTTCTCTAGCCAGACGATCTCCTCTATCATCGTAATTGTGCCGTCGGCGTTGGTCATACTGACTCACATATTTATTGAGGAGGTGATCAGAGAGGGGTCGCTGATATCTTATATTCTTCACCTCTCCCTCTGTGACATAGCGCTTGCCATCATGACGGAGCCGATCGCGTGGAGCGGCCTCCTCTCGTATCCTTGCTATGAGAGCAGCTGCCCTCATCTCCATCTTTGCCGTAGTGGTTTCCGGTGTCCTACCATGTTGATGCCGAACGAGGGACCCGGCTGGCAACCTTCGGGGTAGGTGATTTCTACCATGTTAACGGCGGGGAAGGGTTGGGTGTCGACCTTCATGGCGTACTCGGTTGAAAATTAGCCGCCCCTTCTCTATCGCCGCTTGGATGTGCCGACGCCACACCCGGCAGTCGTTGGTGGCATGGGAAAGCGAGTTGTGGAATTTGCAAGTACGGCTTTCCGTTTAGCTCTTTCGCCGTGGGGAACTTGAGACCTTCGAGAATCGTCAACTGTTTCTCCTTGAGCAGGAGGTCGAAGATTTGTTCGGTCTTGGTCACGTCAAAATCAAATCCCCCGGGCGGCCCCGGTGGCTTTACCCATTTGCAGTGCCACGGGGTTCCCCCCGAGTCCACTCAGCCACCGCTATCTCTTGGCCTCCCGCAGGCACTTCATCTTCCTCCGTATCAACCATAACTACCGCACGCTTGAACTTGTCTTGGTACAGGTCGGGGTGTCGCTGTTCATATGCCGATAGTTTCGAACCATGTGCGCCGGCCGAGGGATAATCTGCTTGGGAGGCCATGTCCTTGAGCTGTGTTGCGAGGCCTGGCTACCGCCAACTCGATCGCTTCCTTTTCAGTTATACGAACCGAATAACATCGGTTCCTAAGATTCCTGAAGCGCCGGATGTATTCTCGTCACCGTTTCCCCGCGCTTCGACGTAGTTGTGCTAGATCGGCAATGCCGGACTCGGAAGCTTCCGAATGGTATTGCATATGGAACTCGTTCTTCCAATTGCTTCCAAGACTCGGATGGAGTTTGCTCGGCAAAGAGGTGTACCATCCAAAAGCCGATCCCGTGAGGGACCGTGAAAAGAGCCTCACGCGCAGCTTGATCCGACACCGAAGCCGGTCCTAGTTGAGCCAAATATCGGCCGACGTGCTCAATGGAGCCGGAGCCATCCGATCCACCGAATTTGGAGAAGTCGTGGAGCCGATATTTAGGTGGCAGCGGGATCATCTCGTAATCGTCGTGGTACGGCTTGGAATAGCCGATCTGCCCTTCTTTTCGGCATCATGCCGAACCGGTCTCTCGCATGGTACTCGATCCGATCCGCCGTGCTGGCCGTAGGAGTTGTACTCGAAGATTCGCCGGGGTGGCGTACTTGGCCTGCCATGTTTGCTTTTCCAGCTCCGAGCCGGCCGCAGGAGCTGGGCTCGGGGGTTTCGTCGGCGTGGCGTATTTAGTTAGCCACGTCCGCCTCGCCGCCGACGTTCCTCCCGTCTTCGCCGGAGTCCCCGATGTTGTGGCCTGGTTTGTGAGTGCCCGGTCACCACAATCCGGCACATACATGCACGCGTATCCATGAGGGATCTCCTTAGGCGCCTCCATTAAGAACTGGTAGTCACTAGGGTCGCCCCCAATCCTGTAGACGAGGAATGCCGGTGTAGTCGGCACTTCAGCAGGTGCGGCCAACGCATATGGCAGCGGTGGACGGGACTGGAATGGCAACTCTCCTTGATGAGTCCCGAGAGCTGGTCCTGACGGCGAGTACCGGTGGCTCATGATCTCCTCGGATCACGCGCGAGCGACACGCTCCAACACGTTGACCAAGTTCTCGGAGTGGCGGTGTAGTGAGTGAGCCACCGTGTAGTTGATCTCCCGCCGCTGCACCCTCGGTGCGTTCCTCCGACGGGGTAGAGAGGTCTATCCCATCGAGCGCACCTTGCGGTGAGAACCCCTTCCATCCGATGCCACCGGAACGGGTTCTCCGAAAAGAGCCGATGAGGTCGGCTTCGAGGGTAGCCTTGATCTCGTTGTATTGCTTCTTGAGGTCGTCGGGCGGATCCCCGTAGGTGACCGGCGTGCCGTCCGCCATCTCGGATGTAGATGGCGATGTGGTTGATGTAGACGAGAGTCCCACCGGGCGTGCCGAATGTGTTGATCGCCAAAACCCACCGGCGGGCAGCGGCCTTGTCAACACCGTAGAGCCGGGAAGAGCCTAGAGCTGCGGCTGGCCGAGACCCCTCCGAGCGACGGCCCGCAATGCTCTTCCGGTCACACGCGGCGTTGCGAAGTGCAGGGCGTGCCACCTGACCTATACCTGGTCGGGAAGGTGATGAGGATGCCTCGCTTAGTTTCCCGCAGTGGCATACATGTAAACGTTAAATACGAGCCTCGATCGGCTCTCGAGTTATCTCCGTGAATCGGCTCAAAGAGCCGATCCACCCATGATCCGTACGGGTGCACGAATACTTGGTGGTCCCGCTTGATCAAGATGAAGCTAATGAGATCTACGACGATTTAGGGTTTTCACCGCATAATCGGATCATCCTACTCCAGGTTGGGCCTTGCGGCCACGCACGGTGCTCGTAAGCCGATCCTAAACAAGGCCAAAAACCAACATGAAGTTGATCCTAGGAACATCCCGTTTAGGACTTGCGAACGCCACCCTACGTGCCACCGGATCCTCCCCCCTTTGTAAGGCCTAACTATTGCAGATATTAAACTAATCCTTGTAGAACAAGGAGCAATCGTAACGGATCAGATCTACTAAATAATGATCAAGGGTGCCGCCCCCACACCTCGAGATAGGCGTGAGGGCGGCTAGATATGCAAGGGTTGCACTACGTAAGCATGCTTAAACGAAGAACAATGCTAACCCTAACACATCTAATGATAACTACGTTGCTCGCCATCAAAAGCGCTTCGATACGAGCAACGCATGGAACAACGTGGCTTGTGCTGCCTAGATCGCAAGATGCGATCTAGGCAGACATGTCGCTACCCGATAGAAACCCTCGAGACGAAGGAGTTGGCGATGCGTCGAGATTGGTTTGTTTTTGGGGTTGAACGTGAGTTGTTGTTTATTCCATAAACCCTAGGTACATATTTATAGTCCAGGGGACTTTCTAATGAGGGCGTGCACTAAACCGTGCACGAGTAAGACTCTATCTCTTATCTAAAATAATAAACTACTAAATAAAGATACACGGGCAATTCAGCCCAAAACCCTTCGTGCCAGGCCGCTTTAGAAATCTTCCACATGTAATCTTCCAAGCCCGGCCCACCTCTGGATTTGTCTAAAATCTGGTGATAACAGAAGGAAACTGCAAAGCTATGGGGCGACATCCTCTCACTTCACGACACCACCAACAAACTCCAAGCTCAACTCTATGACATTCATAATCAGAACTGTGAGTATGAAAACAGGTTTAAAATATAAGCCGTGCTGCTAGTTTTAGGATTCCCGAGACCAAGATGTCATTTGTTGATGGAGAGCCTTTATCTTGGAAGTCTGAAGACGGGAATTCATCACCACCATCGCCAAAGGAGTAATTCATCATCGGTATTGGCATCCCCTTGGTTTGTTCCAAGCTTGGGGAGTGCCGCGGTATCACATTATCATTACCTTTTACTTTTTACTATCCAAGTAGTGTCATATCATGAGTAGGGAAGTTATCGTATGAGATGGGTTGCAATGTGGAAGTATCTCTCCTTTAGTTTGTCTATGTATCCCTTGGTGTGAGTTATCGTTATGGAATATTAATGAGAAGTCTTATCATTTACATATTGCACACCTTATTTTAGTTTGCAATTTCTACTATATGATTGATCTTGATTTTAGTATTGGTACCACTCTGGGAGCATTAAGTAAATCTATTTGGTTTTGGCAAACTTAGCAATGGTCAATAGCAACAACACTTTGAGTTTAAGAATAATAGAGGAAACAAATGTAGAAGATATTATTATCTTTCTTATCGGCTCTTAGCTTAGTATTCTGAAGTTAAAACTCGTTTGTGCTTACAAGTAAGATGCATGATTGTTTCTATCACATGTATATTTGTTTGTTTCCCTCAACTCTTATGCTTGCTAATTAACCTTGCTAGCCAAAGACCTGTACCGAGAGGGAATACTTCTCGTGCATCCAAACCTGAACCCAAACCTATGCCATTTGTGTCCACCATACCTACCTACCGCATGGTATTGTCTCGCCATTCCAAGTAAATACTTCATGTGCTACCTTTAAACAATTCAAAACTTATTACTTCTTATTTGTGTCAATGTTTTATAGCTCATGAGGAAGTATGTGGTGTTTTATCTTTCGAGTCTTGTTAGGCAGCCTCCACTAAAGGACTAGTGGCTTCATCCACTTATCCTATAATTTTGCAATAAGAGCCGGCAACGGGGTTCCCAACCCCAATTAATTAACCTTCATTAATAATTCTCTTCACATGTTTTGCCCCGATTCATCGGTAAGCAACTTAATTTTGCAATAGACACTCCTCCATGGTATGAGATTGTTGGAAGGCACCCGAGGATTCGGTTAGCCATGGCTTGTGTAAGCAAAGGTTGGGGGAGTGTCATCCTTAAAATAAACTAAAGTACATGTGTAAACAAAAGAGAAGAGGGATGATCTACCTTGTCTGGTAGAGATAACGTCCTTCATGGGAGCCGCTCTTTGGAGGTTTGTTTGGCAAGGGGGTTAGAGTACCCGCTACCAGTCGTTGACAACAACAAACACCTCTCAAAACTTTACTTTTATTCTCTTTATATGATTTCAAAACTGAAAAAGCTCTAGCACATGATTTAATCTCTGCTTCGCTCTGCGAAGGGCCTGTCTTTTACTTTATGTTGAGTCAGTAAACCTATTTACCTCCATCTCAAGCAAGCATTTGAGTTGTTGTGATTAAACTATTATATTGTGATTTGCTTCATCATGTCTTTACTCTTTCTTGTTTAGTACAAGTTTTACCTGAATGAATATAGCTTTGAAAGTCATCAATGATTAATATGATTGAGTATGCAAGTTTACCATAAGCTTTTAATATGAGAGCGCTGCTCAATAGATAAAGTATAATCTATTAACTGTTCTCTGACCAAGAACAAAGTTTGCCATCACAAATTATGATTTCTTATGCACCTTTATTTGTGATTACCTTATACTTGTTTCAAGTTGAGTTATATGAGGAAGCTGTTTACTAAAATGTCTTGTGTGAATGAATATGATGCTTCTTGTCCGTATTTTATTTATCGACTCTTCACTCCATAAACATGTGGACCTGTTTACCGAGTTCAGTCTCGCTTGGGGACAAGCGAAGTCTAAGCTTGGGGGGAGTTGATACGTCCAATTTGCATCACTATTTTATATCACAATTTGCTGTTATTCATTGATATATTTCATATTGGGACACAATACTAATGTTATTTCATCTATTTTGCATGTTTCATGATTATTTGGAGATTGAGCACCGGAGCCGAGATTCTCGTTGGAAAAAGCACCGTCAGGATGCAATATTTCGGAAGATCAACTGTGGAAGGAAGTTTTACAGAAGATCCTATTTTTCCAGATGACGGAGGAAGCCAGAAGGGGGAGACAGTTGGACCCAGGGTGGGCCCACACCATAGGGTGGCGCGGCCCATGGCCTGGCCGCGCCACCATGTGGTGTGGGGCCCCCTCGGCCTCTTTCGCCTCATTTTCTTCGTGAAACCCTTCGTCCCGAAGACCTAAGCCACGAGAGGAATCCTCACGAAGGGTTACGGCCGCCTCGCGGGGCGGAGAACACCGGAGAGAAAAGAGCTCTCCGGCGGGCAGGAATCCGCCGGGGAAATTCCCTCCCGGAGGGGGAAATCGACGCCATCGTCACCGCCATCGAGCTGGACATCATCTCCATCACCATCATCATCATCTCCACCATCATCACCGCCATCTCCACCGCTGGACATCGTCACCGCTGTAGCAATTTGGGTTTGATCTTGATTGTTTGATAGGGGAAACTCTCCCGGTATTGATTTCTACTTGTTATTGATGCTATTGAGTGAAACCATTGAACCAAGGTTTATGTTCAGATTGTTATTCATCATCATATCACCTCTGATCATGTTCCATATGATGTCTCGTGAGTAGTTCGTTTAGTTCTTGAGGACATGGGTGAAGTCTAAATGTTAGTAGTGAATTATGGTTGAGTAATATTCAATGTTATGATATTTAAGTTGTGTTGTCATTCTTCTAGTGGTGTCATGTGAACGTCGACTACACGACACTTCACCATTTATGGGCCTAGGGGAGTGCATCTTGTACTCGTTTGCCAATTGCGGGGTTGCCGGAGTGACAGAAACCTAAACCCCCGTTGGTATATCGATGTAGGAGGGATCGCAGGATCTCAGAGTTTAAGGCTGTGGTTAGATTTATCTTAATTACTTTCTTGTAGTTGCGGATGCTTGCAAGGGGTATAATCACAAGTATGTATTAGTCCTAGGAAGGGCGGTACATTAGCATAGGTTCACCCACACAACACTTATCAAAACAATGAAGATTAATCAGTCTGTATGTAGCGAAAGCACTAGACTAAAATCCCGTGTGTCCTCGAGAACGTTTGGTCATTATAAGTAAACAAACCGGCTTGTCCTTTGTGCTAAAAAGGATTGGGCCACTCGCTGCAATTATTTCTCTCGCATTTTACTTACTCGTACTTTATTCATCTTGTTACATCAAAACCCCTGAATACTTGTCTGTGAGCATTTACAGTGAATCCTTCATCAAAACTGCCTGTCAACACCTTCTGCTCCTCGTTGGGATCGACATTCTTACTTATCGAAGATACTACGATACACCCCCTATACTTGTGGGTCATCACGGAGCCGGCCCCTCCTCCTCCATGCGGCGGCCGCCCCTCCTCCTCCACGCCGCAGCGGCTTGTGCTGCTGGTGGCGGGGATGGGTGGAGCGTGGCGGCATGCGTCCCTCGCGGAGGAAGGACGCTCACCATGGAAGGCGGCGGCGCGCGGCGGTAGGGAGAGGAAGAGGGGTGGAGGAGGAAGTACGGGCGGGGGGGGGAGGGGGTACGGCTGGATATAAAAGGCGCTATTTCTGTGGCGCACCAGCACAACTGCGCCACATAATCAACTACTTCTGTGGCGCACCAGAACCAGTGCGCCACAGAAACACTTATTTCTGTGGCGCAGCACGCCATGTGCGCCACAGAAATACCTACACTAATAATTGGTGGTGGCAGGATGTGGGCCCCAAATAATTTTTGTGGCGCACGGTTCAGCAGTGCGCCACAAAAATAGCTTATTTTTGTGGCGTAGTTTCTCGTGCGCCACAAAAAATCTTTCTGTGGCGCATTTCTGCTGGTGCGCCACAGAACTAAGCTCCACCTATAAGCATTTCCCTACTAGTGATGTTATGAAGCCACGGGGTAGGCATTATGGTTAAAGAAATTCATACCCGACTTGAAAGTGGTAGATTGTATTGACAAACCACTAAAGATGTACTGCGACAATGAGCCTGCAGTATTTTATGCTCACAACAACAAGTCGAGTACAGCTACGAAACCGATTGAGGTTAAGTATTATGTTGTGAAACACAAGATCCAGGATCAAACAATAAGTCTCGAGCATATAAGGACAAAAGATATGCTTGCGGATCCGCTAACGAAAGGCTTACCACCCAGCGTGTTTAAGGAGCACGCAGCCGGCATGGGTTTAAGAGAAAGTCTTACCTATCCTGGATCATAAGAGGCCCAAACGTAAAAGAATTTGTTTCAAAATAGAGAAGTGCATTGTGGCTGTCTGATTCTATCGGCAATAGAGCTGTGACGATGAAACATGCCCTATGGACTGATCCAAAATAAAATGAATAAAGTGAAAGTATAAAGTTAAAAGAAAAGTTGAGATCAAGGGGGAGAATGTTAGGATTGATATCCACCGCACCAGAGCCCAACGGCTCTGGCACGACCCCTTGACCTTGTCCGCGCCCTGATCGGGGGTGCCCAACCGTTCGCTGGTTGGTGGGCCCCTGTCGCCTGCACTATATAGAGTGGTGGGGGCCAGTGGCACTCCGTACGAGGTTGCCCTGAGATGCCACTCGCCCCACCAGACAACCCACCGATCAGGGTAGTGCAGTGCCGACGGTAAGCACCACCACCACCTCGCCTTCCTCCTTCAACTGATAAGGTAAACTCACAGCACCCGCAGTATTCCAATCCTACCCGGCTAAGATCTAGTCTAGACGATCTAGTGCATCTATCAATCGAAAGTATAAATCCACCGTGCCAACAGCCTGAATATCAAGGGTACGTACCAGATCAACACATACAACATGGCATGTCTGATCCCCTGGAACTGATTCCAGGCCACAAGTAACAAAGTTCCTCTACAGAATCATCTGATAGACTGATGCTCTTTATATCCTGATCGAGCATGCAGGCAGCTAACAGCCATGATTGCAAAGGTGGTCGATCACATCATCGGCACATCTTTATTATTTTTGGCAGGATCATTGGTAAATCTAGAGACAGAATAAAATGCACGTTGACACACGGCTAGTTAGCGGATAATCCATAAAGATGGATTGCGATTAGAAAAAAACAGAGTAATGCGTGGTGGTGTGAGTGAGCCATAGAGTGCGATGCCAACTGGGCAAAGAAGACAATAGGAATTGGTTCATTGTATTCAGTAGTTCACCAGAAGGTGTTTTATACATGAGAGAGAGCTAGACTAGGGGAGCACCCACGTAGTGACCCACGCAGGGGTGTGCGTGGAGCAAGTAGTGGCAGAAGACTAGGGATTACAGTTGGAGTTACAACGGTGTTCAACACCCCCCCCCCCCCGCAGTCGAAACTTGGCTTGGCAGAACGTTGAGGCTGGACCTGAACTCCACGAAGACAGAGGAGGGCAAGCCTTTGGTGAAGATGTCTGCAAATTGCGAGCCAGTCGGAACATGAAGGACACGGGCCTCACCGAGAGCAACACGATCCCGCACGAAGTGAAGATCGATTTCAATATGCTTCGTCCGCTGATGTTGTACAGGGTTGGCTGCCATGTAGGTGGCACTGATGTTGTCGCAGTAGACGACAGTGGCCTTCGTGACAGGCTGATGCAACTCAAAGAGTAACTGTTGGAGCCACACGGATTCGGCAATGCAGTTTGCAACTACACGGTACTCGGCTTCAGCGCTGGAACGCGATAATGTCGGCTGCCGTTTTGATGACCAGGACACCAAATTGGATCCGAGGAATACACAGAAGCCAGACGTCGATCGGCGAGTGTTGGGGCACCCCGCCCAGTCGGCGTCAGAGTAGGCAACAAGGTCCTGTGATGAGCAAACATGAAACTGGAGGCCCAGATGAGAGGTGCCTTGGACATACCGGAGGATCCGTTTGATCAGCTGAAGGTGGGTGTAACAACCCAAATTTCAAAACAAAGAGAAAATGAATTTCCTTTTTCCAAAAATGAGAACCAACAAAAACTTTTCTTACATAGAGTGCTATGCATAGTGCTCATACCTAATACTTGTGTTTTGCCATGATGAGTGTTCTTATGCTTATGTGATAAACCCTAAAACCCTAAGGTGATCAAGTGAAGATCACAAACCAAATAAAATAAAAGAGAAAGAAATCAAATAAGAAAAACCCTAACCTTCTCAAAAATCTTTTGGATCTATTTTGGAGAAACCAAAATAAAAGAAAAAGACATATGTGGGCAGGTAGCCCTAATGCGTAAATTTTGGACTCTACCTTTCTTACTTTGATAAATGGTGGTGAAACCATTGTAAAACTTACTAAACCCTAAACCTTATCCCTCTTGTCACCAATCTTTGAAAAACAAATTAAAAAGAAATGATCTTAATTAAGAAAAGGCATATGCAAGCCTATGGCTACTTTTGCAAATGCTCCAACCTTGAGTATTGACCTTGGTAGATGATTTGAAATACATCAACACACTCAACCAAGTACTTACCAACCAATTCAAGTGAGAAGCAAAATAAAATCAATTATATGCATAGAGGCATATGTGGCACTTAGCCAAAATATCCAATCTTGACCTAGGCACCCACTTTGCTTCAAATTGGTTTGAAACTTTTACCCAACTCAATCTAACACCAAATAAAACTCTCCCATGTCCAAGAGAAGCCAAGAAGAAGAAAGGAATAAAAAGTAGAAAATCACAAAACCCTCACATATGGTTTATGCCATTTTTCAAAATCTTTGACTTAGACCATTTTGGTCTTCACCATTAGTTGTAATATGATACTAAACCCTTATTACAACTTTTGGAATCAAAGAAACACAATTCAAATCAATTTTAAACTCAAATTGTGATCACATGTGATATTGGTCAAATCTGCCAATTCAGTCTGGTCACTACTTTGAGCCCCTCTATCTCAAGTTTTTCAAACTAAACTCTCTCAATTCTTTGCACCTCATCCAAGAGCACATGAAGGAGAACAACTTTGGTAAAGACCACCTGGTCAAATTCATCTTGGATCCAATTCTATGCTCATCCAAAGTTGGAACTTTTTATCAAATGCAACAATCTCCCACTTAGCAATTTTTGCCTTTCTTTGAGTTTTAAAAATTCCACCACCACACATGTTTGTCTCTGGTCAATTGCAACTTATCCAAATGCACCATTTTCAAATTTTTGAAACATAGTGCACCAATCAAATTTTGGCAAATTTTGCAATTTGCAAATAGGCATCAATTCAACACTATTTGAAATAGTGTTTTTCCCACCCTAAGCTACCTCCACTTGAACCCTACCTTGCTCCCCTGTCCCCTCTCTCACTCCACAGCACAGCAACCCTAAGGGGACAAGTATAGCTTGCATGTGCATGGCCATGCCGGCCATGTTCTTCCTCCCCTTCTCCCCTTCGTCTACCACCCTGACCACCATGTCCCTGAGCGCCACCTAGCCTTACTGAGCATGCCTAGCACCGCCATGGTCGAGGAGGAACCAGCCACCGCCGGGAATGCGTCGCGCCCAGGGTGACCAGCCATGCCGCTGGCGTCGCACCACGCGCGCGCCACGGGCAGTACTGGCCACGAGCCGCCTCGCCAGCACAACCTCGCCCTGGACCACCACTGAGCACGTTGAGCTTCGCCGTCGCATCACCAACCCACCAGACACGCCCCCTTGCTCTCGCGCCGCCTGTCGCCGACGACCACCTCGCCATTTCTTCCGCGCCCGTGCCGCCAGGACTCGTCGTCGCGCTCGCTCACCAGGTTGTCCCCCACCTAGCTAGCACGCGCCCTAGCATCGCCTAGACGCCGTCTACCTAACGCCCACCTCGCCAACCCCCTTCCCTCTCCGGAGGCACCGTGCCATGGTCGACCTCGCCAGCACCCCACGGCCACCGCTCGATTCTATAAAAGGAGGACTCCTCCTCTCGAATTGAGCACGCCAACCACTTCCCCTCCTCACCACGACTCTCCTCGACCACTCCCCTCTCTCGATTAGCCACAGCACCGCTCCAATTGCAAGCTCATCGCCGCCGCCAGTACCCGAAGCTCGCCGGAGAAGGAGGCCGCCCCTGACGACGCCACTGCTACACGGAGCTTCCTCATCTACTCCAACGTCGCGGCGCACAACTCCGACGATCGTCGGAGCTCTGACGACCGCTCCGACCCCCTACCTCCGCCTCCCGTAAGCTTCCGTCTCGCCGGAGACGACGACCCCTCTGGGCCGTTGATCCATCGTCTAATCGCACGGCCAGCATCTCCCCGTACCGATTCGCTAGTTAAGACCCACAGACAGGTGGCCCCCACCTTGTCAGCTGGCCCGCTGCGAAGCTGGGCCGGCCCATTTCCCTCTCGCTTGGCACAACTCGTTTATTTCCCGCCAGCCCACGTTTCAAATTCAAAAATCCAAAATAGATGAAATATGCAATCTGATGTTAACTTTGAATTTTAATAGGGACAAATATACTCGGCCAAATTTTACAAATTTTATATATTTGGAAAGCTTAGGATTTTATCTACACAATGCCACTGGTCTCTTTGTGAGATCTTTTGTAGAATTAATGTGACAAAAAGAACAAGCCAGGGACTTTTGCACATTCAATTAAATCTTAAAAATCAACCAAAATATATATTGATTAATTCCAACTCCAAAAGCTCACTTTTTGACTTACACTAAATGTTTCTGCAAGAAAATGGTGTGGTCACTTTGCATGATCATGCCCTAGTTTAATTATGGACAATATGGCTAGTTTATTTAAGTGATATTGTCCAAAACTATTATGGAAATCATATGAAGTATTTTACTTCATTTAAATCTCATCCCAAGTACTTTCATATGAGGTTGAACCCCTGGTCAATTACTCTCACCTGAAATACTTGGAGATTTTAAATCATAATAGGCTTGGTTAAATAGTATGAGGTATTTCTACCTCATTTTAATCATTTTCTCAAATGATGATGATGAATGGTTGACTTAGGTCAACATGATTTCATGTATGATTGTTTGAGAAGTTAAATCTTAAGAAGATTCAATGAGAGGAAATTATTCCTCAATAACTATATGGAAACTATCATTTACATATGTAATGAGAGGAAATTATTTCTCTAACACTAAGTAAGAAAACCCTAGAACAATTGTTGATAGCAATTCTTAGTGATGATTCTAGATCATTTGGAGTGAGCCATTAAGGCTAATTAAGGCTACCTAAGTATTGTTTGGTGATTGTATCCTCGTATTCGTGTATAGACGCTAGTACCGGAGAATACCAGGAAGAAGAAGGATTCTACCCAGAAGAAGAAGAGCACTTTGATCACCTCAAACACCAAGGCAAGTTATAATGTTGCAAGCTAATATTCTTGCAAAGTGCAATGCCCCTTGGGGCAAGGCACCATGATTCTTACCTTTCTTACCATAAGCCTATCCCAAGTTTCTACCTTACAAGTTTTTACTTGTTATTTCAAAGAGTTACTTTTATAGTTAACTTTGGTCTAAGTTAAAGAAGGTTAGTAGAGTAGTAAAGTTAGTCTCAAGCTAGCCAAGCAAGATTAGCACCCCTCATGATTAGTGCTAGTGCTAAACTTGACTACTCTAGATGGGAACATGTGACTTTGAAATGAATTTGAAACCTTGGAATGATGAAGTCATTCCAATGAATGATTTTTTTGAAGGTGAATATGACCAAGAGAAGATGGTGATTTTTGATATAAAACTGATATTGGTTTGAATGCGATACCTTTCCAATATTGAGTACCCCCACAATACCTGATTATCGGTAGGGCTTAACTGGAAGTTTATGCATCTTAGTATGGGTTCCCTCTGAACACACATCATAGGGGTTATGCCGAGGCTGCCTCCGTTGTTGATGAATGATGTGAATTGAGGTGATTTGTACGGCCAAGCCCTGTGCAGTTCCCAGGTTGACAGTTGGTCTTCACTGGGAGGCCAAGCTCATGTGGAGAGGTGCTCATACTAGGATTTGTAAGTGAAAGGCTATGGTTGATGATCCGCGTACTGTGTTAGGATGATTCGGGGTAATCCCGACGGATGAAATCAAATGTTGTGGCACAAGTGTGCAACCTCTGCAGAGTGTAAACCTATTCGAATAGCCGCGTCCACGGTTACGGACGGTTGGAAAGGCCATACAGTTTCCGGTGTCAGAGTCTTGAAAAATGTTGGTGAAAGGAATGGTGAATTGGTGACTTGTTGAATTACAATAAATCTTGTGGGAATGACACTAAGGTTCCCACTTGAGTTAGTTAGCAAAGGAATAAGTCTTTTCTCAAATACTTGTGAACTAAAATTGGCTTTATGCAAATAAACTAGAGCTTAGCACCCCCCTACTAGAACTGTTAGTACTTACATTAGTATTAGTTTGCGAGTACTTTAAAGTACTCACGGCTGTGTCCCTGGCTATTCAAATGGCCAGACTATGAAGAGGAGCAGAACTATCAAGATGACGGCAACCAAGATGTCTACGACAACTAGGGAATCTTCTAACATCAGACGTTGGCCTGTGGACTAGAGAGTCCCTTCTATCTTACGCTTCCGCTATGAAATTGTGTTTGTATGTTGATCAATAGATCAACTATTTGTGTAATATGGATCATGTGATCTGATTTTGTAAGACGACTATGATATGTAATGAATGATGACTTATGATATTCAACTGTTATGTATCGCAACAACAATATTCCTGGGATTGCGATGTATGGCATAACAGGCATCTGGACTTAAAAATCCGGCTGTTGACAAGTTGGTATCAGAGCCATTGTTTGACCTTAGGAGACCCTAGTTAGAATGGACTTCTGAAAAACTTAGTTTCAAAACCAAAGAAGTGAATACTTGTGAAAAACTTATTCTCCCTCTTATCCTTGAGATCTTTTTCAAAAATGAGAAATTCATGCCCTACTCTTTCCTTGTAGAACTACCTAAAACTTTGCACACTTGACTACTTCTTTAACTTACTTATCCTAATTGCTCACAGATGGAGTACCAATGGGAGTTCTATCAGCTTGGTCCCGGAGGCGACCTAAGGTTCGAAAAGGATTTGAAGCAACTAGTGGAATATCTAGGCCACCCGTATCCCGAGTTCTTCGGAATACCCCTCAACAACCACTCCGGAGAACCACCTCGGTGGGAAGTTTCTACTGATCTACGAAGAAAGCTTGGAGCCCCGGTATGGGAAACCATCCGGTTTTACGTAACGGGAAACACTTGGAAGGAAGGACTAGTCGAGCTATGCAAGAAGCAATTTCCCGTCTGTGTGGACAAAATGAGAACAAGATCAAGAACACTCGCTTCATCTACTACCCAAGACATGACTCCATGGGAAGATCGATGACCATGCCACCACACACAGAGATGAACCACTATGTAGCACACCAGGACTTCAGGCTGTACAAAACCCGCAGGGATTTGGACAACGCCCTCGCCTCTCGCCAAGCACATCACCCGTGAAGACAAAGAATCCACCCGGAAGAGTAGTATCACCTCGAGCACTTAAGTAGGTGTGAGTTGTATCAGGATCCCCTTGTATCGTAGAGCGAATGAATGGTTCTTCAAACCAACGGTGTGTTAGATTTGTAATGTGTGATGTTTGGTATGAATGAAAAAGTGTTGTTGGTTTTACCCCCTCAACACTACTCAATTTTCAAGTTTTGAACTTGTGAACTTTAATTCAAACAAACCGTAGAAATTTCCCTCTTATCTTATCATCTACTCCGATACTCAGATGGCCCCACCAACCCGCAGCGCCAACCAAGACGCCATGATGCAGATGCTGGAGATGATGATGGCCGACCGAGAAGCCGAGAGAGCTGAACGCCAAGACAACATTGCTACACTGCAGCAGATTGCTCAGAACAACAACGGCCATGGAAACCACGACCACCCTGGGTCAAAACTGAAGAACTTTCAGAACACCAACCCACCTATTTTCAGCAAGACCGAAGAGCCCCTCGATGCAGATGACTGGCTCCAGACAATGGAGAACAACCTCGAAGTTGCGGGAGTTGAAGCCACCGAGAAAGTACTGTTCGCCACCCACTACCTGTCAGGCCCTGCAAGAGCTTGGTGGACAAGCACCCGTGCAATGAATGCGGGACAGATGATGACCTGGGAAGACTTCAAGCTGAAGTTTAGCAAGTATCATGTGCCCCAAGGACTGATCAAGATGATGAGAGACGAGTTCCGCGAACTCAAGCAAGGCAGAATGTCCGTGGTAGAATACCGCGATAGATTCCTTACTCTGTCAAGGTACGCCCCGGATGAGACCGACACCAATGAGAAGCGGAAGGAAAGATTTCTGAAAGGACTCCACGACGAGATGCAAACTGTACTGGTCAACATTCCCTTTGCTGACCTAGAAGCCCTGGTGGAATCCGCCATCCAGATGGAAGGGAAGCTTCACCAAGCCAATGAGAATCGCAAACGCCGGATGATGAACCGAGCATGGGTCCAGCAATACCCAGAAGTACCGCAACAACTCATCTGGAGGATATACTCCAAAATACAACAAGCCCCCTGCTCAGAATTACCACCCAAACTACACCAACAACCACGGAGGACCTCCGAAGCCCGGAGGCAACAACAACAACAACCACAATCACACCAGCCACAACAACCCCAACAACAACAACAACGGGAACCACAACAACAACAACGGGAACCACAACAACAACAACAACAACAACAACAACAACAACAACAACAACAACAACAACAACAAAAACAACAACAACAACAACAACAACAACAACAACAACAACAACAACAACAACAACAACAACAACAACACTGGTCCTAGGACTGGAAGCAACGCCATCCCCGTCACCAACAAGGACAAGGCCACCATCACTCGTTATGAGTGTGGAGTGGTTGGGCATTACTCCAATGAGTGCCCCAAGAGACTCGCCAAGATTGCCGCCAACACCGCTGCACCTGCTCAGAACCAACGCCGCTTTGCAGCAAGAAAGAACCAGAACAACAATGGCCGCTTCTACAACATGACTGCCGCAGAAGCCCAAGAAGCACCTCAGGCCATGCCAAGTATGTCTCCTTGTTAAATCATATCGCCCAATCTCTCTTAGGAACCTAACTTTTCTTAAAATCTCGGGACGAGATTTGTTTAAGGGGGGAGGGTTTGTAACATCCCAAATTTCAAAACAAAGAGAAAATGAATTTCCTTTTTCCAAAAATGAGAACCAACAAAAACTTTTCTTACATAGAGTGTTATGCATAGTGCTCATACCTAATACTTGTGTTTTTCCATGATGAGTGTTCTTATGCTTATGTGATAAACCCTAAAACCCTAAGGTGATCAAGTGAAGATCACAAACCAAATAAAATAAAAGAGAAAGAAATCAAATAAGAAAAACCCTAACCTTCTCAAAAATCTTTTGGATCTATTTTGGAGAAACCAAAATAAAAGAAAAAGAAATATGTGGGCAAGTAGCCCTAATGTGTAAATTTTGGACTCTACCTTTCTTAATTTGATAAATGGTGGTGAAACCATTGTAAAACTTACTAAACCCTAAACCTTATCCCTCTTGTCACCAATCTTTGAAAAACAAATTAAAAAGAAATGATCTTAATTAAGAAAAGGCATATGCAAGCCTATGGCTACTTTTTGCAAATGCTCCAACCTTGAGTGTTGACCTTGGTAGATGATTTGAAATACATCAACACACTCAACCAAGTACTTACCAACCAATTCAAGTGAGAAGCAAAATAAAATCAATTATATGCATAGAGGCATATGTGGCACTTAGCCAAAATATCCAATCTTGACCTAGGCACCCACTTTGCTTCAAATTGGTTTGAACCTTTTACCCAACCCAATCTAACACCAAATTAACCTCTCCCATGTCCAAGAGAAGCTAAGAAGAAGAAAGGAATAAAAAGTAGAAAATCACAAAACCCTCACATATGGTTTATGCCATTTTTCAAAATCTTTGACTTAAACCATTTTGGTCTTCACCATTAGTTGTAATATGATACTAAACCCTTATTACAACTTTTGGAATCAAAGAAACACAATTCAAATCAATTTTAAACTCAAATTGTGATCACATGTGATATTGGTCAAATCTGCCAATTTCAGTCTGGTCACTACTTTGAGCCCCTCTATCTCAAGTTTTTCAAACTAAACTCTCTCAATTCTTTGCACCTCATCCAAGAGCACATGAAGGAGGACAACTTTGGTAAATACCACCTGGTCAAATTCATCTTGGATCCAATTCTATGCTCATCCAAAGTTGGAACTTTTTATCAAATGCAACAATCTCCCACTTAGCAATTTTTGCCTTTCTTTGAGTTTTAAAAATTCCACCACCACACATGTTTGTCTCTGGTCAATTGCAACTTATCCAAATGCACCATTTTCAAATTTTTGAACCATAGTGCACCAATCAAATTTTGGCAAATTTTGCAATTTGAAAATAGGCATCAATTCAACACTATTTGAAATAGTGTTTTCCCACCCTAAGCTACCTCCACTTGAACCCTACCTTGCTCCCCTGTCCCCTCTCTCACTCCACAGCACAGCAACCCTAAGGGGACAAGCATAGCTTGCATGTGCATGGCCATGCCGGCCATGTTCTTCCTCCCCTTCTCCCCTTCGTCTACCACCCTGACCACCATGTCCCTGAGCGCCACCTAGCCCTACTGAGCATGCCTAGCACCGCCATGGTCGAGGAGGAACCCGCCACCGCTGGGAACGCGTCGCGCCCAGGGTGACCAGCTATGCCGCTGGCGTCGCACCACACGCGCGCCACGGGCAGTACTGGCCACGAGCCGCCTCGCCAGCACAACCTCGCCCTGGACCACCGCTGAGCACATTGAGCTTCGCCGTCGTATCACCAACCCACCAGACACGCCCCCTTCCTCTCGCGCCACCTGTCGCCGACGACCACGTCGCCATTTCTTCCGTGCCCGTGCCGCCAGGACTCGTCGTCGCGCTCGCTCACCAGGTCGTCCCCCACCTAGCTAGCACGCGCCCTAGCATCGCCTAGACGCCGTCTACCTAACGCCCACCTCGCCAAACCCCTTCCCTCGCCGGAGGCACCGCGCCATGGTCGACCTCGCCAGCACCCCACGGCCACTGCTCGATTCTATAAAAGGAGGACTCCTCCTCTCGAATTGAGCACGCCAACCACTTCCCCTCCTCACCACGACTCTCCTCGACCACTCCCCTCTCTCGATTAGCCACAGCACCGCTCCAATTGCAAGCTCATCGCCGCCGCTAGTACCCGAAGCTCGCCGGAGAAGGAGGCCGCCCCTGACAACGCCACTGCTACACGGAGCTTCCTCATCTACTCCAACGTCGCGGCGCACAACTCCGACAATCGCCGGAGCCCCGACGACCGCTCCGACCCCCTACCTCCGCCTCCCGTAAGCTTCCGTCTCGCCGGAGACGACGACCCCTCTGGGCCGTCGATCCATCGTCTAATCGCACGGCCAGCATCTCCCCGTACCGATTCGCTAGTTAAGACCCACAGACAGGTGGCCCCCACCTTGTCAGCTGGCCCGCTGCGAAGCTGGCCGGCCCATTTCCCTCTCGCTTGGCACAACCCGTTTATTTCCCGCCAGCCCACGTTTCAAATTCAAAATTCCAAAATAGATGAAATATGCAATCTGATGTTAACTTTGAATTTTAATAGGGACAAATCTACTCGGCCAAATTTTACAAATTTTATATATTTGGAAAGATTAGGATTTTATCTACACAATGCCACTGGTCTCTTTGTGAGATCTTTTGTAGAATTAATGTGACAAAAAGAACAAGCCAGAGACTTTTGCACATTCAATTAAATCTTAAAAATCAACCAAAATAGATATTGAGTTAATTCAAACTCAAAAAGCTCACTTTTGACTTACACTAATTGTTTCTGCAAGAAAATGGTGTGGTCACTTTGCATGATCATGCCCTAGTTTAATTATGGACAATATGGCTAGTTTATTTAAGTGATATTGTCCAAAACTATTATGGAAATCATATGAAGTATTTTACTTCATTTAAATCTCATCCCAAGTACTTTCATATGAGGTTGAACCCTGGTCAATTACTCTCACCTGAAATACTTGGAGATTTTAAATCATAATAGGCTTGGTTAAATAGTATGAGGTATTTCTACCTCATTTTAATCATTTTCTCAAATGATGATGATGAATGGTTGACTTAGGTCAACATGATTTCATGTATGATTGTTTGAGAAGTTAAATCTTAAGAAGATTCAATGAGAGGAAATTATTCCTCAAGAACTATATGGAAACTATCATTTACATATGTAATGAGAGGAAATTATTTCTCTAACACTAAGTAAGAAAACCCTAGAACAATTGTTGATAGCAATGCTTAGTGATGATGCTAGATCATTTGGAGTGAGCCATTAAGGCTAATTAAGGCTACCTAAGTATTGTTTGGTGATTGTATCCTCGTATTCGTGTATAGACGCTAGTACCGGAGAATACCAGGAAGAGGAAGGATTCTACCTAGAAGAAGAAGAGCACTTTGATCACCTCAACCACCAAGGCAAGCTAGACTATTTCAAGTTATAATGTTGCAAGCTAATATTCTTGCAAAGTGCAAAGCCCCTTGGGGCAAGGCACCATGATTCTTACCTTTCTTACCATAAGCCTATCCCAAGTTTCTACCTTACAAGTTTTTACTTGTTATTTCAAAGAGTTACTTTTATAGTTAACTTTGGTCTAAGTTAAAGAAGGTTACTAGAGTAGTAAAGTTAGTCTCAAGCTAGCCAAGCAAGATTAGCACCCCTCATGATTAGTGCTAGTGCTAAATATTAAAACTTGACTACTCTAGATGGGAACATGTGACTTTGAAATGAATTTGAAACCTTGGAATGATGAAGTTATTCCATTGAATGATTTTTTTGAAGGTGAATATGACCAAGAGAAGATGGTGATTTTTGATATAAAACTGATATTGGTTTGAATGCGATACCTTTCCAATATTGAGTACCCCCACAATACCTGATTATGGGTAGGGCTTAACTGGAAGTTTATGCATCTTAGTATGGGTTCCCTCTGAACACACATCATAGGGGTTATGCCGAGGCTGCCTCCGTTGTTGATGAATGATGTGAATTGAGGTGATTTGTACGGCCAAGCCCTGTGCAGTTCCCAGGTTGACAGTTGGTCTTCACTGGGAGGCCAAGCTCATGTGGAGAGGTGCTCATACTAGGATTTGTAAGTGAAAGGCTATGGTTGATGATCCGCGTACTGTGTTACGATGATTCAGGGTAATCCCGACGGATGAAATCAAATGTTGTGGCACAAGTGTGCAACCTCTACAGAGTGTAAACCTATTCGAATAGCCGCGTCCACGGTTACGGACGGTTGGAAAGGCCATACAGTTTCCGGTGTCAGAGTCTTGAAAAATGTTGGTGAAAGGAATGGTGAATTGGTGACTTGTTGAATTACAACAAATGTTGTGGGAATGACACTAAGGTTCCCACTTGAGTTAGTTAGCACAGGAATAAGTCTTTTCTCAAATACTTGTGAACTAAAATTGGCTTTATGCAAATAAACTATAGCTTAGCACCCCCCCCTACTAGAACTGTTAGTACTTACATTAGTATTAGTTTGCGAGTACTTTAAAGTACTCACGGCTATGTCCCTGGCTATTCAAATGGCCAGACTATGAAGAGGAGAAGAACTATCAAGATGACGGCAACCAAGATGTCTACGACAACTAGGGAATCTTCTGACGTCAGACGTTGGCCTGTGAACTAGAGAGTCCCTTCTATCTTACGCTTCCGCTATGAACTTGTGTTTGTATGTTGATCAATAGATCAACTATTTGTGTAATATGGATCATGTGATCTGATTTTGTAAGACGACTATGGTATGTAATGAATGATGACTTATGATATTCAACTGTTATGTCTCGCAACAACAATATTCCTGGGATTGCGATGTATGGCATAACAGGCATCTGTACTTAAAAATCCGGGTGTTGACAAGTTGGTATCAGAGCCATTGTTTGACCTTAGGAGACCCTAGTTAGAATGGACGTCTGAAAAACTTAGTTTCAAAACCAAAGAAGTGAATACTTGTGAAAAACTTATTCTCCCTCTTATCCTTGAGATCTTTTTCAAAAATGAGAAATTCATGCCCTACTCTTTCCTTGTAGAACTACCTAAAACTTTGCACACTTGACTACTTCTTTAACTTACTTATCCTAATTGCTCACAGATGGAGTACCAATGGGAGTTCTATCAGCTTGGTCCCGAAGGCGACCTAAGGTTCGAAAAGGATTTGAAGCAACTAGTGGAATATCTAGGCCACCCGTATCCCGAGTTCTTCGGAATACCTCTCAACAACCACTCCGGAGAACCACCTCGGTGGGAAGTTTCTACTGATCTACGAAGAAAGCTTGGAGCCCCGGTATGGGAAACCATCTGGTTTTACGTAACGGGAAACACTTGGAAGGAAGGACTAGTCGAGCTATGCAAGAAGCAATTTCCCGTACGTGTGGACAAAATGAGAACAAGATCAAGAACACTCGCTTCATCTACTACCCAAGACATGACTCCATGGGAAGATCGATGACCATGCCACCACACACAGAGATGAACCACTATGTAGCACACCAGGACTTCAGGTTGTACAAAACCCGCAGGGATTTGGACAACGCCCTCGCCTCTCGCCAAGCACATCACCCGTGAAGATGAAGAATCCACCCGGAAGAGTAGTATCACCCCAGCACTTAAGTTGGTGTGAGTTGTATCAGGATCCCCTTGTATCGTAGAGCGAATGAATGGTTCTTCAAACCAACGGTGTGTTAGATTTGTAATGTGTGATGTTTGGTATGAATGAAAAAGTGTTGTTGGTTTTACCCCCTCAACACTACTCAATTTTCAAGTTTTGAACTTGTGAACTTTAATTCAAACAAACCGTAGAAATTTCCCTCTTATCTTATCATCTACTACGATACTCGGATGGCCCCACCAACCCGCGGCGCCAACCAAGACGCCATGATGCGGATGCTTGGAGATGATGATGGCCGACCGAGAAGCCGAGAGAGCTGACCGCCAAGCCAACATTGCTGCACTTCGGCGGATTGCTCGAGAACAACAACGGCCATGGAAACCACGACCACCCTGGGTCAAAACTGAAGAACTTTCAGAACACCAACCCACCTATTTTCAGCAAGACCGAAGAGCCCCTCGATGCAGATCACTGGCTCCAGACAATGGAGAACAACCTCGAAGTTGCGGGAGTTGAAGCCACCGCGAACTCAAGCAAGGCAGAATGTCCGTGGTAGAATACCGCGACACATTCCTTACTCTGTCAAGGTACGCCCCGGACGAGACCGACACCAATGAGAAGCGGAAGGAAAGATTTCTGAACGGACTCCACGACGAGATGCAAACTGTACTGGTCAACATTCCCTTTGCTGACCTAGAAGCCCTGGTGGACTCCGCCATCCAGATGGAAGGGAAGCTTCACCAAGCCAATGAGAATCGCAAACGCCGGATGATGAACCAGCATGGGTCCAGCAATACCCAGAAGTACCGCAACAACTCATCTGGAGGATATACTCCAAAATACAACAAGCCCCCTGCTCAGAATTACCGCCCAAACTACACCAACAACCACGGAGGACCTCCGAAGCCCGGAGGCAACAACAACAATCACAATCACACCAGCCACAACAACCCCAACAACAACAACAACACTGGTCCTAGGACTGGAAGCAACGCCATCCCCGTCACCAACAAGGACAAGGCCACCATCACTCGTTATGAGTGTGGAGTGGTTGGGAATTACTCCAATGAGTGCCCCAAGAGACTCGCCAAGATTGCCGCCAACACTGCTGCACCTGCTCAGAACCAACGCCGCTTTGCAGCAAGAAAGAACCAGAACAACAACGGCCGCTTCTACAACATGACTGCCGCAGAAGCCCAAGAAGCACCTCAGGCCATGCCAAGTATGTCTCCCTGTTAAATCATATCGCCCAATCTCTCTTAGGAACCTAACTTTTCTTAAAATCTCGGGACGAGATTTGTTTAAGGGGGAAGGGTTTGTAACACCCCAAATTTCAAAACAAAGAGAAAATGAATTTCCTTTTTCTAAAAATGAGAACCAACAAAAACTTTTCTTACATAGAGTGCTATGCATAGTGCTCATACCTAATACTTGTGTTTTGCCATGATGAGTGTTCTTATGCTTATGTGATAAACCCTAAAACCCTAAGGTGATCAAGTTAAGATCACAAACCAAATAAAATAAAAGAGAAAGAAATCAAATAAGAAAAACCCTAACCTTCTCAAAAATCTTTTGGATCTATTTTGGAGAAACCAAAATAAAAGAAAAAGACATATGTGGGCAGGTAGCCCTAATGTGTAAATTTTGGAGTCTACCTTTCTTACTTTGATAAATGGTGGTGAAACCATTGTAAAACTTACTAAACCCTAAACCTTATCCCTCTTGTCACCAATCTTTGAAAAACAAATTAAAAAGAAATGATCTTAATTAAGAAAAGGCATATGCAAGCCTATGGCTACTTTTTGCAAATGTTCCAACCTTGAGTGTTGACCTTGGTAGATGATTTGAAATACATCAACACACTCAACCAAGTACTTACCAACCAATTCAAGTGAGAAGCAAAATAAAATCAATTATATGCATAGAGGCATATGTGGCACTTAGCCAAAATATCCAATCTTGACCTAGGCACCCACTTTGCTTCAAATTGGTTTGAAACTTTTACCCAACTCAATCTAACACCAAATAAACCTCTCCCATGTCCAAGAGAAGCCAAGAAGAAGAAAGGAATAAATGGTAGAAAATCACAAAACCCTCACATATGGTTTATGCCATTTTTCAAAATCTTTGACTTAGACCATTTTGGTCTTCACCATTAGTTGTAATATGATACTAAACCCTTATTACAACTTTTGGAATCAAATAAACACAATTCAAATCAATTTTAAACTCAAATTGTGATCACATGTGATATTGGTCAAATCTGCCAATTTCAGTCTGGTCACTACTTTGAGCCCCTCTATCTCAAGTTTTTCAATCTAAACTCTCTCAATTCTTTGCACCTCATCCAAGAGCACATGAAGGAGAACAACTTTGGTAAAGACCACCTGGTCAAATTCATCTTGGATCCAATTCTATGCTCATCCAAAATTGGAACTTTTTATCAAATGCAACAATCTCCCACTTAGCAATTTTTGCCTTTCTTTGAGTTTTAAAAATTCCACCACCACACATGTTTGTCTCTGGTCAATTGCAACTTATCCAAATGCACCATTTTCAAATTTTTGAACCATAGTGCACCAATCAAATTTTGGCAAATTTTGCAATTTGCAAATAGGCATCAATTCAACACTATTTGAAATAGTGTTTTTCCCACCCTAAGCTACCTCCACTTGAACCCTACCTTGCTCCCCTGTCCCCTTTCTCACTCCACAGCACAGCAACCCTAAGGGGACAAGCATAGCTTGCATGTGCATGGGCATGCCGGCCATGTTCTTCCTCCCCTTCTCCCCTTCGTCTACCACCCTGACCACCATGTCCCTCAACGCCACCTAGCCCTACTGAGCATGCCTAGCACCGCCATGGTCGAGGAGGAACCCGCCACCGCCGGGAACGCGTCGCGCCCAGGGTGACCAGCCATGCCGCTGGCGTCGCACCACGCGCGCGCCACAGGCAGTACTGGCCACGAGCCGCCTCGCCAGCACAACCTCCCCCTTGACCACCGCTGAGCACGTTGAGCTTCGCCGTCGCATCACCAACCCACTGATGACGCGTAAAGCACACGTCCATTGGGAACCCCAAGTGGAAGGTGTGATGCGTACAACAGCAAGTTTCCCTCAGTAAGAAACTAAGGTTTATCGAACCAGTAGGAGTCAAGAAGCACGTTGAAGGTTGATGGCGGAGGAGTGTAGTGCGGCGCAACACCGGGGATTCCGGCGCCAACGTGGAACCCGCACAACACAATCACGGAACTTTGCCCCAACGTAACCGTGAGGTTGTCAATCTCACCGGCTTGTCTGTAAACAAAGGATTAGATGTATAGTGTGGATGATGATGGTTGTTTGCGAAGAACGAGTAAAGAACAATTGTAGCAGTTTGTATTTCGGATGTAAAGAATAGGACCGGGGTCCACAGTTCACTAGCGGTGTCTCTCCCATAAGATAGCGAGATGTTGGGTGAACAAATTACGAGTTGGGCAATTGACAAATAAAGAAGGCATAACAATGCACATACATATATCATGATGAGTACTATGAGATTTAATCGGGGCATTACGACAAAGTACATAGACCGCTATCCAGACATGCATGTATGCCTAAAAAGTCCACCTTCGAGGTTATCATCCGAACCCCCTCCAGGTATTAAGTTGTAAACAACGAGACAATTGCATTAAGTATGGTGCGTAATGTAATCAACACAAATATCCTTAGACAAAGCATCGATGTTTTATCCCTAGTGGCAACAAGCACATCCACAACCTTAGAACTTTCCGTCATCGTCCTGCATTTAATGGAGGCATGAACCCACTATCGAGCATAAATACTCCCTCTTGGAGTCACAAGTATCAACTTGGCCGGAGCCTCTACTAGCAACGGAGAGCATGCAAGAACATAAATAACATATATGATAGATTGATAATCAACTTGACATAGTATTCAATATTCATCGGATCCCAACAAACACAACATGAAGGATTACAAATAGATGATCTTGATCATGATAGGCAGCTCACAAGATCTAACATGATAGCACAATGGGGAGAAGATGACCATCTAGCTACTGCTATGGACCCATAGTCCAGGGGTGAACTACTCACACATCGATCCGGAGGCGATCATGGCGATGAAGAGACCTCCGGGAGATGATTCCCCTCTCCGGCAGGGTGCCGGAGGCGATCTCCTGAATTCCCCGAGATGGGATTGGCGGCGGCGGCGTCTCTGGAAGGTTTTCCGTATCGTGGCTCTCGGTACTGGGGGTTTCGCGACGGAGGCTTTAAGTAGGTGGAAGGGCAGGTCAAGAGGCGCCACGGGGGCCCACACAACAGGGCCGCGCGGGCCCCTTGCTGGCCGCGCCGCCCTGTTGTGGCGGCGCCTCGTGGCCCCACTTCGTGACTCCTTCGGTATTCTGGAAGCTTCGTGCAAAAATAGGACCCTGGGCGTTGATTTCGTCCAATTCCGAGAATATTTCCTTACTAGGATTTCTGAAACCAAAAACAGCAGAAAACAGCAACTGGCTCTTCGGTATCTCGTCAATAGGTTAGTGCCGGAAAATGCGTAAATATGACATATAATGTGTATAAAACATGTGAGTATCATCATAAAAGTAGCATGGAACATAAGAAATTATAGATACGTTTGGGACGTATCAAGCATCCCCAAGCTTAGTTCCTACTCGCCCTCGAGTAGGTAAACGATAACAAAGATAATTTCGAAGTGACATGCTATCATAATCTTGATCATACTATTGTAAAGCATATGAGATGAATGCAGCGATTCGAAGCAATGATGAAGATAATGAGTAAACAAATGAATCATATAGCAAAGACTTTTCATGAATAATACTTTCAAGACAAGCATCAATAAGACTTGCATAAGAGTTACTCATAAAGCAATAAATTCGAAGTAAAGGCATTGAAGCAACACAGGAAGATATAAGTTTCGGCGGTTGCTTTCAACTTCAACATATATATCTCATGGATAATTGTCAACACAAAGCAATATAACAAGTGCAATAAGTAAACATGTAAGAATCAATGCACACAGTTGATACAAGTGTTTGCTTCTAAGATAGAAAGAATAGGCAAACCGACTCAACAATAAAGTAGAAGATAGGCCCTTCGCAGAGGAAGCATTGATTACTATATTTGTGCTAGAGCTTTTCATTTTGAAAACAAGAAACAATTTTGTCAACGGTAGTAATAAAGCATATGTGTTATGTATAAGACATCTTATAAGTTGCAAGCCTCATGCATAGTATACTAATAGTGCTCTCACCTTGTCCTAATTAGCTTGGATTAACACTGATTATCATTGCATAGCATATGTTTCAACCAAGTATCACAAAGGGGTACCTCTATGCCGCATGTACAAAGGTCTAAGGAGAAAGCTCGCATTGGATTTCTCGCGTTTGATTATTCTCAACTTAGACATCCATACCAGGACAACATAGACAACAGATAATGGACTCCTCTTTATGCATAAGCATTCAACAACAGTTAATATTCTCATAAGAGATTGAGGATTACCTGTCCACACTGAAACTTCCACCATGAATCATGGCTTTAGTTAGCGGCCCAATGTTCTTCTCTAACAGTATGCATACTCAAACCATTTGATTGTGAAAACCGCCCTTACTTCAGACAAGACGAACATGCATAGCAACTCACATGATATTCAACAAAGGTAGAAGTTGATGGCGTCCCCAGAAAACATGGTTACCGCTCAACAAGCAACTTACTAAGAAATAAGACACATAAGTACATATTCTTCACCACGATAGTTTTTAAGCTATTTTATCCCATGAGCTATATATTGCAAAGGTAAAGAATAGAAATTTTAAAGGTAGCACTCAAGTAATTTACTTTGGAATGGCGGAGAAATACCATGTAGTAGGTAGGTATGGTGGACACAAATGGCATGGTTATTGGCTCAAGGATTTGGATGCACGAGAAGAATTCCTCTCAATACAAGGCTAGGCTAGCAAGGTTGTTTGAAGCAAACTCAAGTATAAAAGGTGCAGCAAAGCTCACATATGAACATATTGTAGCTATTATAAGACTTTATATTGTCTCCTTCTTGTTTAAACAGCTCAACCAGAAAATATCTAGACTCTAGAGATCAATCATGCAAACCAAATTTTAACAAGCTCTATGTAGTTATTCATTAATGAGTACAAGGTACATGATGCAAGAGCTTAAACAAGATCTATATGAGCACAACAATTGCCAAGTATCACATTATTCAAGACATTTTACCATTTACCACATGCGGCATTTTCCGTTTCCAACCATATAACAATGAATGAAATAGTTCAACTTTCGCAATGAACATTAAAGATAAAGCTAAGAACATATTTGTTCATACGAAACAGCGGAGCATGTCTCTCTCCCAAACAAAGAATGCTAGGATCCGATTTATTCAAACAAAAACAAACAGACGCTCCAAGTAAAGCACATAAGATGTGACGGAATAAAAATATAGTTTCACTAGAGGAACCTGATAAGTTGTCTATGAAGAAGGGATGCCTTGGGCATCCCCAAGCTTAGACGCTTGAGTCTTCTTAAAATATGCAGGGATGAACCACGGGGCATCCCCAAGCTTTGATTTTTCACTCTTCTTGATCATATTGTATCATCCTCCTCTCTTGACCCTTGAAAACTTCCTCCACACCAAACTCGAAACAAACTCATTAGAGGGTCAGTGCATAATTCATATATTCAGAGGTGACATAATCATTCTTAACACTTCTGGACATTGCACAAAGCTACTGAAAGTTAATGGAACAAAGAAATCCATCTAACATAGCAAAACGAGGCAATGCGAAATAAAAGGCAGAATCTGTCAAAACAGAACAGTTCGTAAAGACGAATTTTAAAGTGGCACCAGACTTGCTCAGATGAAAATGCCCAAATTGAATAAAAGTTGCGCACATATCTGAGGATCACGCACGTAAATTCGCAGATTTTTTTGATTTTTCTACAGGGACTACTGCCCAAATTCGTGACAGCAAGAAATTTGTTCCTGCGCAGTAATCCATATCTAGTATTGGCTTTACTATCAAAGACTTTACTTGGCACAACTATGCAATAAAATAAAGATAAGGAAAGGTTGCTACAGTAATAAACAACTTCCAAGACTCAAATATAAAATAAAGTGCAGAAGTAAAATAATGGGTTGTCTCCCATAAGCGCTTTTCTTTAATGCCTTTCAGCTAGGCGCAGAAAGTGTGAATCAAGTATTGTCGAGAGATGAAGCATCAACATAGGTGCTGGGAGTTTCCTCAACTATGCATTTTATCTTATCTATGTGAGTTTCAGAGGCTCCCTTTTCATTATTCTTAGGTTTGCTATCCTCGTCAAACAAATTTTCAGGGACAAGCCAACCATATTTAGTTTCTAGAGCATCGCTCATTCCTAGGAGCTTACAAGGTATTGTTGTCTTAATCTCCCCACCATCATTAATATTATTAGTGTACCTTACTCTCTCCATGTCCATCTTTTCAAAGATACTAACAAAATTGGTATAAGAGCCAAGCATATTGTATTTAATAAAGACCTTTCTAGCCTCTCTTGCTACACCACCAAATTCTTTAAGAAGGGTTTCTAAAATAAAATCTTTCTTTTCCCCTTCCTTCATATCACCGAGTGTGAGAAACATATGTTGGATTATAGGATTGAGATTAACAAATTTAGTTTCCAACATGCGAACTAAAGAAGCAGCAGCAATTTCATAAGTAGGAGCAAGTTCTACCAAGTGTCTATCTTCAAAATCTTCAGCGGTACTAACATGAGTGAAAAAATCTTCTATATTATCTCTCCCAATTATAGACCCACGTCCTACCGGTATGTCTTTCAGAGTAAACTTAGGAGGAAACATGATGAAACAAACTAAAGGTAAATAAAGTAAATGCAAGTAACTATTTTTTGTGTGTTTTTGATATAGAGAATAAGACAGTAAATAAAGTAAAACTAGCAACTAATTTTTTTGTGTTTTGATATAATGCAGCAAACAAAGCAGTAAATAAAGTAAAGTAAAGCAAGACAAAAACAAAGTAAAGAGATTGGAAGTGGAGACTCCCCTTGCAGCGTGTCTTGATCTCCCCGGCAACGGCGCCAGAAATTTAGCTTGATGACGCGTAAAGCACACGCCCGTTGGGAACCCCAAGTGGAAGGTGTGATGCGTACGGCAGCAAGTTTCCCTCGGTAAGAAACCAAGGTTTATCGAACCAGTAGGAGTCAAGAAGCACGTTGAAGGTTGATGGCGGAGGAGTGTAGTGCGGCGCAACACCGGGGATTCCGGCGCCAACGTGGAACCTGCACAACACAATCACGGAACTTTGCCCCAACGTAACAGCGAGGTTGTCAATCTCACCGGCTTGCTCGTAAACAAAGGATTAGATGTATAGTGTGGATGATGATGGTTGTTTGCGAAGAACAGTAAAGAACAATTGCAGCAGTTTGTATTTCAGATGTAAAGAATAGGACCGGGGTCCACAGTTCACTAGCGGTGTCTCTCCCATAAGATAGCAGATGTTGGGTGAACAAATTACAGTTGGGCAATTGACAAATAAAGAAGGCATAACAATGCACATACATATATCATGATGAGTACTATGAGATTTAATCAGGGCATTACGACAAAGTACATAGACCGCTATCCAGCATGCATCTATGCCTAAAAAGTCCACCTTCAGGTTATCATCCGAACCCCCTCCAGTATCTATTATATTATTAAAACAACAAACAACCAGCGGTGGAGATTAACCGTTATATAACCAATGAATCAGATTAGCCCTCTCAGATTAGGCACACGACATGTATGTACGCACGGAGAGGCCGTTCAAGAAAAAAAAAGGGCGTTCCCTCAAAAGAACAGAAGAGGAGCCGTATACAACCAGAATTCATCCAAGATTCAGTTATTTTATTAGACCTAACTAATTAACAACCGAACAAACAAACTCTTCTATATATCCAACCGGTAATCGGGAAGCGCCGTCCTATATCTCTGCATAATCCAATGCTTTGAATTCGTCGATCTCCCTTTCTAGCCTCGTGGTAGGCATCCGAGACCAACAGGAGGCCGTCGTGGTCTGGAGCACTCAACCAACCGATCCCCGACACATGGTCTTGCTCCGATGTGGCACGCCGACGAGATGGAGCACAGCAATCTCCTGTGTAGGCAACACCAACGCTATCGGCAATTTATGGCTCTGTAATCCATGTAGACGTTGAATTGGTGATGCATACATACAGCATAACCCCATGCACTTTAATTTGGATTATCACTTTTTCAGGTCGGTTGTCATCGAGTCCATAGATCTGTCCCCTACGGTTGGAGCAATCAACCAGGTGATCAAAGGTGTAAGAGAATAGCTACATGGGCAGCTGGCAGACGTCACAAGGGCATCAGCTATTGGGATGAATTCACATGCATGTGGTGGTGCTCCGCAACAGTATGGATTCATTGCTTCGGTGATGTATATTGAAAGTGCATACATATTTGTATTATCATTCAGCTTCGGTTATTACAATAGTCTTTTCTTGACAGATTTTGAGTCTCTGGTCGAAGCTCTGGACCATTATTGCAGGAATCTGAGGGATATACATAGCAGCGTGATTTACCAGGATTCTTGCATGCACAAGCAGATACTATAGTTTTACGTGAGTCAGTTTTTGTATTGCACCTGCTGATGCCGTAATGTTGGTGTGATGGAAGAAGGCTTTAACGCGGTCGAAGAACGGAAAACTCAGGCGAGCAATAACGGCGACGGCAGTCCGAGGTGATGGATCGTCCACTGAAATTCCAAGTGTGGTACCGCCGCTCGATTCTACAAAAATGTGATTGACGAGGCAAGAACGCGAAGAGACAGAAAACTGGTAAGTAAAAGCAGCGTGGATCAGATGGACTGTCTGACGAGATCCAAGGTGGCCAAGATTCGTTCAGATCGGATAAGTGGTCGTCGCGTCGCCAGTGGATGCTAGACACAATGTGTGAAGCTTGCATCTGCATCGCCGACGTCCTACATGAAAGTATAGCTATAAGACAAAGGAGAGCCATACCAGCTGCAACGGTGTCAACTTTTTGGCCGGCCGACTGGGTAGCAAGACGACTGATTTGATAGGTACAACATTTATCTATGCATTAAGCAGATTCATCGATTTGCCCGGTTTCTACGGCTCTGCACATCCCGGGAAGCCAATTAAGCTACCAGTCGGCGGTTAGGAAACTAAAAAAATCTCATATTAATTTGATTAGTTATTTTGTTCAAATTGCAGGTATTGCATATTAGATGATCATATGGATTAAAGCGTTTGCAAGTATGTGTATTTCCAGCAGAAAATTATATGCTCGAAAGTGTCTCGAAACATATTTTCTCGGTATATATTTATTTTATTCAAATTGCAGGTATTGCATATTTAAGCATTTGCAAATGTCTCATATTAATATGATTATTTTTTTCAAATTGCAGGTATTGCATATTAAAGCGTTTGCAAGTATATGTATTTCTAGCAGAAAATCATATGCTCGAAAGTGTCTCGAAACATATTTTCTCGGTATATATTTATTTTAGATTTTTACCTATATATATGCTGTTAAATACTTGACTTTGCAAACGCTTTCTGTCAAACATCTCTATCTTTCCCGACTGATCGCTAAAATATATGTATTACATACATATACATAAAACGTATTGTTACGGACACAAATATATTAATTGAAGAGAACCAACCTGAGGTTGGGTGGTTAGGAGGATGGTTGTATCCCCAGCCCACCAGAGTTCAAACCCTGGGTTTGACATCTGTGTGTCTCATAAAGGCAGAATATTCATTCAGTGAGAGGCGATGTTCCCGTCGACAGCGAGGCGCCTGTGGTGACTTCGTCAATTTCAAGATCCAATCCGCCGGCTCCGTCTTCCGAAGGTGCTCATAGGGGTAGGGTGTGCGTGTGTGCGTTCATAGGGGTGGGTGTATGTGCGTGTATGTGAGCATTGGTGTTTGTACTGTGTTTCTCAAAAAGAAAAATATTAATGGAAATGAGCAGCAACCCATGACATATTATGAGGAGGTAGATATAACAAAAAAAAGTACTTAAAATCAATCTTATTAACCATAATTTATATTTTTAATATTTTTTTATTGACAGATAGGAGAAGAAAATTTTGTTGTAGTATATATATATGAGATGCGGAAACAAAATCGATGGAAATAGCAATATGGTTGTCATACCAACTCCATAAAAAAGAGTCCAACAGGAGCAATGAGGCATACTTGATGTTTAAAAGGAATTACCTATTAGATAGATGCAAAATTAAATTGACGAACATCAATTCTTATATTGTATTAGCATATGTAAAAGCTTCTAGAATCATCTGATAGAAAAATTGCAAATCGAATGTACAATATTTCAGTACATTCTTCCATTGTTCAGTTCTTGGTGAAATAATTCATTTAAAATGATACATGAAAAGATTTACAAGCGGAGCTGATATACAAGGGTTGGGTTCAGATGAACCCAAATTTCACTGAACCTTCACTAATTTAGTCTATAACTTGGTTCATTTGTGAAAGATAGAACATAACTAATGGAGATGAACCCAAAGATTTTTTCCTCCAGCTTCGCCCCTATACACAGAGGAATGCACATTAGCAGACCACAGAAACTAAAGATTATTAATATGAAAGTATTTGTTATTGCAAGGCGGGTATTAAAAACCAAAACCAGGTCTTTCCACTTTCAAAAAGAAAGATCCTTCTCCTTTTCTGAGGAGTAAGGTGCTAAACTGCTAATACACATCACCAAAAGATTTATCCAGGAACCAATCATATTGCATGAAGGCGTACAATAAAAATACATTGATCAATGTACTGTAGTGGTGAACTGAAGTGGATAATATTAGTTGCATCCACAAATAACCTCTATAGAAGCGGCACAAACAAAAAATTTCACAATGCAGTTTTGGTTACCAATGTTCCTACAGTTATAGATGTCAAAAGAATAACATGCGAACAACCAAAAATCAATATAATAAAAGGAATAAATCATACAATAGTAATATATAGCAAATCTAGCCGCGCAAATGCGCGGGTAATCCTGCTAGTTAAGTTGTAAACAACAGACAATTACATTAAGTATGGTGCGTAATGTAATCAACACAAATATCCTTAGACAAAGCATCGATGTTTTATCCCTAGTGGCAATAGCACATCCACAACCTTAGAACTTTACGTCCATTGTCCCGGATTTAATGGAGGCATGAACCCACTATCGAGCATAAATACTCCCTCTTGGAGTCACAAGTATCAATTTGGCCAGAGCCTCTACTAGCAACGGAGAGCATGCAAGAACATAAATAACATATATGATAGATTGATAATCAACTTGACATAGTATTCAATATTCATCGGATCCCAACAAACACAACATGAAGGATTACAAATAGATGATCTTGATCATGACAGGCAGCTCACAAGATCTAAATGATAGCACAATGGGGAGAAGACGACCATCTAGCTACTACTATGGACCCATAGTCCAGGGGTGAACTACTCATACATCGATCCGGAGGCGATCATGGCGATGAAGAGACCTCCGGGAGATGATTCCCCTCTCGGCGAGGGTGCCGGAGGCGATCTCCTGAATCCCCCGAGATGGGATTTGCGGCGGCGGCGTCTCTGGAAGGTTTTCCGTATCGTGGCTCTCGGTACTGGGGGTTTCGCGACGGAGGCTTTAAGTAGGCGGAAGGGCAGGTCAAGAGGCGACACGGGGGCCCCACACAACAGGGCCGTGCGGGCCCCTTGCTGGCCGCGCCGCCCTGTTGTGGCGGCGCCTCGTGGCCCCACTTCGTGACTCCTTCGGTCTTCTGGAAGCTTCGTGCAAAAATAGGACCCTGGGCGTTGATTTCGTCCAATTATGAGAATATTTCCTTACTAGGATTTCTGAAACCAAAAACATCGAGAAAACAACAAGCGGCTCTTCGGCATCTCGTCAATAGGTTAGTGCCGGAAAATGCATAAATATGACATATAATGTGTATAAAACATGTGAGTATCATCATAAAAGTAGCATGGAACATAAGAAATTATAGATACGTTTGGGACGTATCACCCACCAGACACGCCCCCTTCCTCTCGCGCCGCCTGTCGCCGACGACCACCTCGCCATTTCTTCCGCGCCCGTGCCGCCAGGACTCGTCGTCGCGCTCGCTCACCAGGTCGTCCCCCACCTAGCTAGCACGCGCCCTAGCATCGCCTAGACGCCGCCTACCTAACGCCCACCTCGCCAACCCCCTTCCCTCGCCGGAGGCACCGCGCCATGGTCGACCTCGCCAGCACCCCACGGCCACCGCTCGATTCTATAAAAGGAGGACTCCTCCTCTCGAATTGAGCACGCCAACCACTTACCCTCCTCACCACGACTCTCCTCGACCACTCCCCTCTCTCTATTAGCCACAGCACCGCTCCAATTGCAAGCTCATCACCGCCGCCAGTACCCGAAGCTCGCCGGAGAAGGAGGCCGCCCCTGACGACACCACTGCTACACGGAGCTTCCTCGTCTACTCCAACGTCGCGGCGCACAACTCCGACGATCGCCGGAGCTCCGACGACTGCTCCGACCCCCTACCTCCGCCTCCCGTAAGCTTCCGTCTCGCCGGAGACGACGACCCCTCTGGGCCGTCGATCCATCGTCTAATCGCACGGCCAGCATCTCCCCGTACCGATTTGCTAGTTTAGACCCACAGACAGGTGGCCCCCACCTTGTCAGCTGGCCCGCTGCGAAGCTGGGCCGGCCCATTTCCCTCTCGCTTGGTACAGCCCTTTTATTTCCCGCCAGCCCATGTTTCAAATTCAAAAATCCAAAATAGATGAAATATGCAATCTGATGTTAACTTTGAATTTTAATAGGGACAAATCTACTCGGCCAAATTTTACAAATTTTATATATTTGGAAAGCTTAGGATTTTATCTACACAATGCCGCTGGTCTCTTTGTGAGATCTTTTGTAGAATTAATGTGACAAAAAGAACAAGCCAGGGACTTTTGCACATTCAATTAAATCTTAAAAATCAACCAAAATAGATATTGAGTTAATTCCAACTCCAAAAGCTCACTTTTGACTTACACTAATTGTTTCTGCAGGAAAATGGTGTGGTCACTTTGCATGATCATGCCCTAGTTTAATCATGGACAATATGGCTAGTTTATTTAAGTGATATTGTCCAAAACTATTACGGAAATCATATGAAGTATTTTACTTCATTTAAATCTCATCCCAAGTACTTTCATATGAGGTTGAACCCCTGGTCAATTACTCTCACCTGAAATACTTGGAGATTTTAAATCATAATAGGCTTGGTTAAATAGTATGAGGTATTTCTACCTCATTTTAATCATTTTCTCAAATGATGATGATGAATGGTTGACTTAGGTCAACATGATTTCATGTATGATTGTTTGAGAAGTTAAATCTTAAGAAGATTCAATGAGAGGAAATTATTCCTCAAGAACTATATGGAAACTATCATTTACATATGTAATGAGAGGAAATTATTTCTCTAACACTAAGTAAGAAAACCCTAGAACAATTGTTGATAGCAATGCTTAGTGATGATGCTAGATCATTTGGAGTGAGCCATTAAGGATAATTAAGGCTACCTAAGTATTGTTTGGTGATTGTATCCTCGTATTCGTGTATAGACGCTAGTACCGGAGAATACCAGGAAGAGGAAGGATTCTACCTAGAAGAAGAAGAGCACTTTGATCACCTCAACCACCAAGGCAAGCTAGACTATTGCAAGTTATAATGTTGCAAGCTAATATTCTTGCAAAGTGCAAAGCCCCTTGGGGCAAGGCACCATGATTCTTACCTTTCTTACCATAAGCCTATCCCAAGTTTCTACCTTACAAGTTTTTACTTGTTATTTCAAAGAGTTACTTTTATAGTTAACTTTGGTCTAAGTTAAAGAAGGTTACTAGAGTAGTAAAGTTAGTCTCAAGCTAGCCAAGCAAGATTAGCACCCCTCATGATTAGTGCTAGTGCTAAATATTAAAACTTGACTACTCTAGATGGGAACATGTGACTTTGAAATGAATTTGAAACCTTGGAATGATGAAGTCATTCCATTGAATGATTTTTTTGAAGGTGAATATGACCAAGAGAAGATGGTGATTTTTGATATAAAACTGATACTGGTTTGAATGCGATACCTTTCCAATATTGAGTACCCCCACAATACCTGATTATCGGTAGGGCTTAACTGGAAGTTTATGCATCTTAGTATGGGTTCCCTCTGAACACACATCATAGGGGTTATGCCGAGGCTGCCTCCGTTGTTGATGAATGATGTGAATTGAGGTGATTTGTACGGCCAAGCCCTGTGCGGTTCCCGGGTTGACGAGTTGGTCTTCATTTGGGAGGCCAAGCTCATGGGGAGAGGTGCTCATACTAGGATTTGTAAGTGAAAGGCTATGGTTGATGATCCGCGTACTTGTGTTACGATGATTCGGGGTAATCCCGACGGATGAAATCAAATGTTGTGGCACAAGTGTGCAACCTCTGCGAGTGTAAACCTATTCGAATAGCCGCGTCCACGGTTACGGACGGTTGGAAAGGCCATACGGTTTACGGTGTCGAGTCTTGAAAAATGTTGGTGAAAGGAATGGTGAATTGGTGACTTGTTGAATTACAACAAATGTTGTGGGAATGACACTAAGGTTCCCACTTGAGTTAGTTAGCACAGGAATAAGTCTTTTCTCAAATACTTGTGAACTAAAATTGGCTTTATGCAAATAAACTAGAGCTTAGCACCCCCCTACTAGAACTGTTAGTACTTACATTAGTATTAGTTTGCGAGTACTTTAAAGTACTCACGGCTGTGTCCCTGGCTATTCAAATGGCCAGACTATGAAGAGGAGCAGAACTATCAAGATGACGACAACCAAGATGTCTACGACAACTAGGGAATCTTCTGACGTCAGACGTTAGCCTGTGGACTAGAGAGTCCCTTCTATCTTACGCTTCCGCTATGAACTTGTGTTTGTATGTTGATCAATAGATCAACTATTTGTGTAATATGGATCATGTAATCTGATTTTGTAAGACGGCTATGGTATGTAATGAATGATGACTTATGATATTCAACTGTTATGTCTCGCAACAACAATATTCCTGGGATTGCGATGTATGGCATAACAGGCATCTGGACTTAAAAATGCGGGTGTTGACAGTGGGTCTCACGTGGATCATGCATGAATAAACACACTTGTTGAACAGCATGGGAGAGATCCGGTCGTGTGAGGGTTAAGTACTGAAGGGCGCCAGCGATACTGCAGTAGTGAGAGGGATCAGCAACGGGGCGACCATCATGTCCAGATAGTTTGGTCTTGGTGTCAATGGGTGTGGATATTGGGTGACAGTTCAGCATCTTGGCACGGTCGAGCAGTTCAAGGGCGTATTGGTGCTGCGACAGAAACAGACCGCCGGGCGTGCGATGGACATTGACGCCGAGAAAGTGATGGAGTGCGCCAAGATCACTCATGGCAAACTGGTTGTGGAGGGACTCGATGACTTGGTGAAGCAATGTGGAGGTGTTGGCTGTGAGAATGATATCATCCACGTAGAGAAGAAGATAGGCGGTGGCGGTGGGTGTATGGAGAATGAAAAGAGAGGAGTCACTTTTTGAGGAAGTGAAACCGAGTGTGTGCAAGTAGGAGGTGAATTTGAGGAACCATGTCCGAGGAGCTTGTTTGAGCCAATAGAGGGACTTTTTTAGTTTGCACACATGGGTAGGGTGGTTGGTGTCAATGAAACCAGAAGGTTGTGAGCAGTAGACTGTTTCGGCGAGCTCACCATGCAAGAATGCATTTTTGACATCCAATTGGTGGATGGGCCACTGGTTGGATGTGGCGATGCTGAGGACTACACGGACCGTGGCAGGTTTCACCACCGGGGAGAATGTTTCATCATAGTCCACACCTTCTTGTTGAGTGAAACCGCGAAGAACCCAACGTGCTTTGTACCGTGCAAGGGAGCCGTCAGGATGGAGCTTGTGGCGGAATATCCATTTGCTTGTAACCATGTTGACACCTGCAGGACAAGGCACTAGAGACCAAGTGTCATTCCGAATTAGGGCATAAAATTCATCACGCATAGCTGAGTGCCAACGGTCGTCCTTAAGGGCCGCACGGTATGAGGTGGGGATGGGCGAGGTGATGGTAGAAACAGAGAGGTCAAAGTGTTGCCGAGGCATGAAATAACCAGATTTGCCTCTAGTGCGCATTTGGTGGGTGTTTTGGGGTGGATCTACCGGAACAGATCGAATAGGTGGGCCAGGGGGACGTGGCGGTGTGGCATTGGCAGCAGGAGAGTCGGTAGGTCCAGGCGGCGGAGGGAAATCGTGTCTAGGCGTGAGATCCGAGGTGGATATGGTAGGTGGGGTGGGTAGGGCTGCAGGTGTGCGGCAGGTGGTGGAGGGCGCGTGGTGTGGGGTCGGTGGTGGTAGCAGGTGGCGTCGTGGCGAAGCGGGAGTGGGCGTAGCAGGGTTGGAGGTTGGTGTGGGGCAGGGCGATGATGGGGCCAATGATTGCGCACGGAGGTCGGTGGGGATCACGCCAGATACGGTGGGGATCGGTGTGGGTGGGATCGGATCATCTGTGGCGATGTTTGGTGTGGCTGCTAGTGTGTGTTGGGCGTACGGAAACTGGTTTTCATCAAAAATGCCATGGCGAGAAATTATCACTTTGCGTGTGGCTAGATCGAAACACCGGTATCCCTTATGCTCGCGAGGGTAGCCGAGGAGGATGCACGGCGTGGACCGAGGTGAGAGTTTGTGGACGGTGACAGGGTATAGGTTGGGATAGCAAAGACACCCGAAGGTGCGCAGGTGATCATACGAGGGATGGATGCCGTGGAGGAGGAAGTATGGAGTGAAGTTGCCGATGGAGCGGGAGGGTCGGATGTTGAGGAGATGGTTGGCAGTGTGAAGAGCTTCCACCCAAAAATGGGGAGGCAAGTGTGCTTGGAAGAGCAAGGTGCGGACGACGTCATTTGTGGTGCGGATCATTCTGTGCAGATGTATACGGGCAGGAGAGGCGGAGGGAGACACCGTGAGAGGAAAAGTGGGAGCGTAGGGTGGAGGTGAGGAACTCGCCTCCATTGTCGCATTGGAGGCAACGGATGGTTGTGCTGTATTGGGTGGTGACGAAGGCAAATAATCGAAGCAAAATGTCGCAAGTTTCAGACTTAGCGCGTAATGGAAAGATCCAGGAATAATGGGAGAAGTCATCAAGCACCACGAGATAGTATTTATAACATGAGCAGCTTACAATGGGAGAAGTCCACAGATCACAGTGAATTAAATCAAATGGGGAGGAAGCTCGAGAATGAGATACAGAGAATGGTGATCTAGTTTGTTTGCCTAACTGACAAGCGTCGCACACGGTAACCGTGGGGGAGCTGTTATTATATTCAGAAAGAAATTGCAAAGGTAAATGAGCTAAAGCGGAAGCAGTAGGGTGGCCTAGGCGTTTATGCCACAGATCTTGTGTGATGGAGAAGGCTGTGGCGGTGGAGCTTGGACGGTCGCCGAAGAATGGGTACAGGTCACCTGAACTATTGGAGCGAAGAAGCACCTCCTTGGTTGCCAGATCCTTCAAGGAGAAGCCAAAAGGATCAAATTCAACAGAACAACTATTGTCGCGAGAAAAACGTCGAGTGCTAATGAGGTTTTGGATGATTTTTGGGGAGACTAGAACATTGCGGAGGTAGAATGGGCGAGTGGTGAGATGTGCGGTACCGGTGGCAGCAACAGGGAGACGAGAGCCGTTACCAACAACTATGTGCGAGGAATTGAGACCTAATGGGGAGTGAGACGAGGTTAGCATACCTTGGTTGCCAGTGACGTGGGTAGAGGCTCCTGAATCCATGATCCACTCGCCGCCTTGTGTGGAGAAGGCGTTGCCGTAGCTCGGTGCAGCTTGGTGCATGGTGTTGAGATCCCAAGAGGGAGCCTGGTACGCCGGGGGCGCCGAAGGTGGTGGCGGTGGTTGCTGGAACCCAGGCGGCGTGGTCGGCAAGGCCGCAGGCGAGTGCATGATGGGGTAGGCCTGCGTCTCGACACTAGGACGGGGGCCGAGGACGCTGGATGCGTTCGGCGGGATCCACGTCGCGCGAGGTGGGAGTGGGGCGCCGACGGGAGCGAAGTAGCCGATCCACGGGTGTTGATTGCCGCCACGACTGCCGTGTTGGTCACCACGGCCAGCAGGAGATCCGCGTCCTTGCGCACGATTGGCGCCGTTGTGGGTGGCGGAGCCCTGGCCGTGGACATATCCGGGGATCGGGTTGCGGCCCCGGTAATTGGGACTGACGTACCCTGGAGGACGAGGGGCGCTGTTGCCTGTTGGAGGCATGCCACGGCCGCCGCCGTGGACGACCATGGCTTGGGCGCTGGCGTGCTGCTGCTGAGAGCTGTCGGAGATCTCCTCAAGTTGGAGGCTGGAGCAGGCGTCGGCGAAGGATGGGACGGCGTGTTTGAGGATGGCAGTCTGCATCTTGAATTTGTCCGACATGCCGTCGAGGTAGGCGAGGGTGAGATCACGATCCTCGACGGGCCGGCCGATCGCAGCGAGATCGTCGGCGAGGCCCTGCAGCTTAGCGGCGTAGTCTGTGGCCGAGAGATCGCCGCGGGGACAGTTGTGGAACGCCTTGTTGAGGTAGAGGTAGCGCGACGCGCTCCGATCGAGGAAGAAGTGTTGAAGGCGCGTCCAGGTGCTGCACACCCGCCCGTCGGCGCCCTGGATGAGGCGATGCAGATCGTCACTCAGGGTGGACAGAAACCACAGCGAGATGTGGATGTCGACGACTTCCCAGGTGTCGTCGGGGGCAGCGGGGGCCGCGCCCTCCGTGATGTGGTCGATCACCTTGTACATGGTGAGCAGGGACTTGATGATCTGGCGCCATTTTGTGTAGTTGGTTCCTGATGTAGAGACCTGAAACTTAATGTAATTTGAGATGTGAATGTTGAGGAGGGGATGAGAGGTGGGTTGGGCAAGAACAGGGAGCAATTGGGGGCTGCTGTGGATCACGCCGCCGGCGGAGGCGGCGACGGCGAGGGAATCAGTTAGGTTGCCGAGATTGAATGAATCTGAGGTCTGTGGGGTGGGTGGGGCTCGTGGTATCGCCGATCGTTGTTGGAGAGGTGTGAAGAGAGTTGAATCGATGGGGTTGATGGGAGGGACAGTGGAGGAGGGAGGATTGGCCGTGGAAGAGAAGGGGGGAGTTTCGACCATTGTTAGAGCACTAGCTCTGATACCAAGAAGACAATAGGAATTGGTTCATTGTATTCAGTAGTTCACCAGAAGATGTTTTATACAGGAGAGATTGCTAGACTAGGGGAGCACCCACCTAGTGACCCACGCAGGGGTGTGCGTGGAGCAAGTAGTGGCAGAAGACTAGGGATTACAGTTGGAGTTACAACGGTGTTCAACAGGCAAAGCCTCAGGATGCTACTCTGCTCGCTCCGTTATTCACTAACGTGCAGCAGCCGATCCTTTCGCCGCCTACGTCCACACCGCCGAGGCGCCCGATGAACAGGAGGAAGACCCTCGCCGGAGTCGGCATTGCGAGAACTGTGGGCTTCTCGCTTAGGCGGGTCAGTGAGCGTGTCAAGGCAAGGCGCAAGGCGGCGCCGGTGGCGAAACAGGCGGAGCGCATGGTCTGCAATGGCATGGGCATAGTGCAAGACGGCGAGGAGATCACGGAGCAGGCGATGGAGGAGTTCGCGAGACGCATCAAAGGCAAGGTACATGAGGACGTCCTGGGAGCGATGCGCGCTCTGTTCAAGCTAGACTCCGTCGAGGATGAAGAAATGGTTGATGGCCTGATTGGGATTGGTGGCGCTGCGGCTCCGGACCATGAACAAGACTCGAGCAGCAACACCGCCAACGTCCGATGGCTTCGTCCCGGTTTTAGTTGCTGTTCGGTTCTGATGTTAAGTACAACCTTGCTTGTTGTTGTTGCTTGGGGCCTGGCTTGCACGCCGGTGACGCTCCTCATGTTTCTTGTTGCTCCTCATGTTTGCCTGGTGCATGTACCAGCTGGGGACACTTGGACTATCTGTTTCACCTATGTACGCTGCTATCTCGGTTCATTCCGGTTTCGGTTTGTCCGTCTCGGTTCACTTCGGTTTCGGTTGGTCCGCCTCTGCTGGGGCTTTGCGAAGGGATTTTTTGTGTTTCCAATAATCGAACAAACGGTGAATATTCTCGGTTGGAACACCGGGGGACTAAACGATCGGGATCGAAAAGATACGGTTCATGAGACTATTGCTTCTTCCTCGTGCCATATTGTTTGTCTCCGGGAGACAAAGTTGCAGGCTGTTTCTCAATTCGATGCTTGTTACATTGGGGGTAATCGCCTCAAGAGCTACGCGGAGAGACCGGCCAACGGAACTAGAGGGGGTATCCTTTTGTTGTGGGATGATTCCGTTGTGTCTATTTCAAACGTTGTCACCATGGAGTTCTGCTTGTCCGCGGATGTGCACATCATCAATTCTACCGTCAACGGCGATTTCAAGATCACTAGGGTCTATGGTCCGACGTCGTCTAACCGCAAGGACGACTTCTTCGCCGAGCTCGTTGCTCAAAAGCCGCCGCAAGGCGTCCGTTGGCTGGCCCTGGGTGACTTCAACCAAATACGTCGAGCGCGTGACAAAAACAAGCCAAATGTCAACCGATCCCGCATCAACCGCTTTCGTGCCGCCTTACAAACTTGCGGCCTTCATGAGATCCACCTACAAAACAGGCGCTTCACTTGGTCAAATGGACAGGCAAACCCCACTCTTTGCAAGCTTGACGCTTTTTTCTGCAATTCGGAATGGGACCTACATTTCGACACCCATGTCCTTCACGCCCTCTCCTCGTCCCTCTCGGATCATTGCCCCTTGTTGCTAGCGGACGATAGCGGCCCTAGGAGACCAAGAAGCTTCAAGTTCGAAAATTATTGGGTGCGATTGCCTGGCTTCAATGACATGGTACAACAAGCTTGGAATGCTCCGTCCCCACATGTTGAGCCCTGCCAAAGGCTTTTCCATAAGCTAAAGCATACCGGAAAAATTCTCGCCAAATGGGGACGCCGGTTGTTCTCCAACACCAAGGTCACGATGCACGCGGCACTTCTCGTGATTCTACACTTTGATATGGCCCAAGAAGTGCGCCAACTTTCGGTGGGCGAGTTGGACATCCGAGCCAAGCTAAAAAAGAAGGTAGTCGCGTTGGCGGTGGTTGAGAGAGCCCGCAAGAGACAATGTGCCCGCATTGCAAACATCAAGGAGGGAGATGCCAACACGAGATTTTTCCACATGAAAGTCAATGCAAGAAGAAGGAAGAATCACATTCATAGGTTGAAGCACAACAATGGGTGGGTGACCGAGCATGAGGCCAAAGAGGAGATTGCTTATAACCATTTTCATGCGGCTATTGGGAGAGGGGGGCGTAGAAATTGTGATCTTAATTGGGACGAGCTCCTCTTTGAGGATCCGGGTTTGCAAAGCCTTGGTGACCCCTTCTCCGAGGAGGAGGTGCGCAACGCCATTAACCTTATGCCTGGTGACAAGGCCCCGGGTCCGGATGGCTACACCGGAGCCTTCTTCAAGAAATGTTGGGATATTATCAAGGTTGATGTCATGGAGGTGGTGCACCTTTTTGGGGACCTTCATGCGGAAAACTTCCATTGGCTCAACTCCGCCAACATTGTGTTGTTACCTAAGAAGGAGGGCGCCGAGGAGATTGTTGACTACCGGCCTATTAGCTTGATTCATGCCATTGCGAAGATCATTGCCAAGATGCTTTCCATTAGACTTGGGCCATACATGGTTAGCCTTGTCTCTAATGCTCAAAGCGCTTTCATTAAGAAGAGGAGTATACATGACAACTTCCTCTATGTCAAGAACCTTGCCACTAGACTACACAAGAGAAAGACTTCGGCGCTTCTTTTTAAACTCGACATTCGCAAAGCCTTTGACAACGTGCGGTGGGATTACATTGTGGACCTCCTTCAAAAGAGGGGCTTTCCGAGTAGGTTCCGTAATTGGATCGTGGCTCTCCTCACCACCTCCTCTTCGAGGGTCCTCCTTAATGGGGTTGCCGGGCTCCCTATCCGGCACGGACGGGGCTTGAGACAAGGCGACCCAATATCTCCGCTCTTGTTCGTGCTCGCCATAGACCGGCTTGCCCAAATCCTAGAGAGGGCAACTACATTCGGGCTACTCCACAAACTACGGGGGCGGAGGGATATGTTAAGGACATCCCTCTATGCGGATGATGCTGCCGTTTTCGTGGCTCCTTTCAAAGAGGATATCCAAAACTTAGCAAATATTCTTGGAAACTTCGGGGATGCAACCGGCCTTTGCACCAACTTCCAAAAGAGCGTCGTCGCTCCGATTCGTTGTGAGGATTTGGACCTTGACGCCATCCTTGAGGACATGCCGGCCACTCGCACCACCTTTCCGATGAGATATCTTGGGCTTCCCCTTTCGGTTCGGTGCTTGAAAAGAAGGGGATATGCAACACCTTGAGGACAAATGTGCCGGAAAGCTCCCAACTTGGAACGGGAATCTAATCACCACGGCGGGTAGGACCGCGCTAGTGAAATCGGTCATTGCTTCCCAAGCTATCTACTACCTCACTCCCCTTGCCATGCCTCCGGGCACCATGAAATTCATCGACAAGATCGAGAGGGCGTTCCTTTGGTCCGCCAAGGATACTACAACCGGGGCCAAGTGCAAGGTTAATTGGGAATTGGTTTGCCGCCCAAAGAAGTATGGAGGTTTGGGGGTGCTACACATGGAAAAATTTGCGGCGGCGCTTCGACTACGGTGGCCTTGGCTTGAATGGAAAGATCCCACAAAAATTTGGATTGGTTCCGGCAACCCATGCACCAACGAGGATATGGATTTGTTTTATGCCGCAACTTGCATCACTCTTGGGGACGGGAAGAAAACTCCTTTTTGGCATGCACCTTGGCTAGACGGAACAAAACCCATAGATGTGGCACCATTGATTTACGAGAGCTCCAAGAGAAAGAATTGGAAGGTGGCGCAAGCTCTTCACGAAGATGCTTGGATTGCCAAGATTGACCTACAACGCACCTTCTCCTTAGACCATTTCATGCAATTTGTGGACCTATGGACGCGGCTTACTACCATACATCTCAACCCCGGGGTGAGCGATGAGATTTCTTGGAAACTCACGGCAAATGGCCTCTACTCCACCAAATCGGCCTATGAGATGCAATTCTTCGGCTCCACCACATCCCCCTTGAACAAGATGGTTTGGAAGGCTTGAGCACCGCCTAAGATCAAATTTTTTGCTTGGCTTGCAAATCAAAATAGGCTTTGGACGGCCGACCGGTTGGCGAAGAGAGGGTGGCCAAATTGCGGCCCTTGCCCCCTATGCAAACAATGTGTGAAAACCGTTGACCACCTCTTCGTCAATTGCCGCTTCACTACTCGCTTATGGACCGCCATCAAGCAATGGTTGGGTATATCCGAAGACGTCCAACATGATTCGACAAACTTCACCATCTCCGAATGGTGGCAATTCATGGCGGGGGGAGCGCCAAAAACCGCAAGGCCATGGCTTCCATCACCCTCCTTGTTTCTTGGGAGGTGTGGAATGAGCGTAATGATAGGGTCTTCCGCAACAATAGTGCTCCATTTGATGTAGTTTTTGATAGAGTTAAGAGAGAGGCTAGGCTTTGGGTTATTGCGGGCGCCAAAAGGTTGGGCGGAATGATGCCGGGAGAGTAATCCCTTGTAATTCATTTGCATGTACTTTCATGTTAAACTTCTTCACTTAATCAATCGATTGGGGCAAAGCTTTTGCCCCCGTTTAAAAAAAAAAATCTAAATTAGCCGCCTGCATAAATACATGATTAATCCATTCATACGAACATACGGCTCTTTGTCTGAAATATCTCGCTCTTCAGATTCCATTCTCCGGTCCTTCGGATCAAAATGAGATACACCATGGCGCTTGGGATCGATCGAGTTTTTAGTGCGAATGGCTTCTTTTCCAGAAGCCAGCCGTAACAAAATGGTGAACGACCCCGCCAAACACCGGATCATCGTAGTTGTGCCATGGTTGGCACAGAAAATATCGCATCTTCCCAGGCTGACCAGGCCAAGTATCAGGAATTCAGGATTAAGGTTGACATGTCAACAAAAATACTACAAAGACATAGATAATAAAAGTGGAAGGGATATTTGTGAACTGTTAACACTGCTTGATCAATTAACTCTCTGTTCTCGCACAAAGGAATAAAAATATTAGGTACGAGAGATACATCAATATAACAAACTTCTGTCCAATTATATATTGCCATATCTTACCGTCAAAGTGTCGCATTACATTTTTGGACAGAGAAAGTACTACTTTCTCTGTTTACTAATGGAAGACATTTGAGATATTTTAAAGTAAGCTAAATATGGACTAAAATGAGTGAATCTACAAACTAAAACACAGTAAATACATGTATGTACGAAATAAGCTAAAATGTGTTACCTCAGTGAAAGAATGGAGTACTTACTAGTTATTCTTAATAAGGATATAAAGTACAATTTAGGCAAGTATATTTGAAGTACTCCCTCCATCTCATAAAAGTTGTCTGAGATTTATTAGAATCTAGATGCACTCTGTCCGATCCATATTACTTACAACCGAAATGGATCTATCTAAAATTAAATTGTATCCAGATATATCTATATTAATATCAAGTAATATGAATCGGAGGATTGTGTCTAGGTATATTCGAATTCAGACAAATCTCAGACTTTCACAAAACAAAGGGAGTACTAGTTTTATTCCTCCAAAGCGACATGGGCCGGTGTGATCAACCTTTACCCCTGTGGAGACTTGACGCTGTGTCGTCCTTCCCTTGACCTCCTCCCCAAATCTTCCCGCCGGCCTCTCTCCCCCACGTTGCCGACGGCCATGGTGGCTGGCAACGCGTGGGAGGGGGGGGTCTGGATTCTGGTAGTTGTAGTTGTTTTCTTCTTTAGCTTCTCCAGGCAAATAATCGGGCGTTTAGATCTAGATTCATTCCTGTGTTTTCTCCTCTCCCTCAAGCTCGCTTCCATGGAAGTAATGAGGGCTAGAGCAGGGCAGGTGGTGAATCTTATGCTGGCACCCCTCAGCCGAATCCATGGCGACCTGTTTCTTCGGCGGTGGTTGCTCCCACATCGCTGCCCCCTCTATTTTCTTCAATAAATTCGTGGTACTGATTGAAGTTACCCCCTTCTCATGGGGGATTCGTGGACGGTTTTCTTGGTCTGCTAGAGGATATCACATCAGAGATACAACAGGTCCGGATATGGGCAATTGTTTGTCTCCCAAGGTTTGCCATGGTCGGCAGCTCCGGGCTTTCCATCTCGAGTCTGTCGTGCATGACGAATTGGTCCAAGTACGGGCGGTCAACGAGCAAGATTTTGGAAGTGAGCAAGGTGTTGTAGGAGAGGATCTTGCACATGAGGAATGGGGAAGCTTTCCTTGTTTCTCGTTTTTCTACTCATTCAGCTGCATCTAAGCGTGAAGCTTGCTGGCGTGGGGGTGATGATTTTGTCCAGGAGACTGTCTGGTTGGACACCTTCTGGCGTCAGGATTGTTCTCTGGTTGATCAAATGTCAGCTGTCGCCACCTTCTTATTGAGGATTTCTGACAATTGGTATGCAAAGCTCAACCTTCTTCATATTTTCATCTCGGAAATCCTGGACATTAGCTTACAACCAGTTGTTTTTGCTGCTCATTGGTGGGCATATCAAAATTGGAACAATCTTCCTAGTGTGAACTCCTGAAACCAGCTAATATCACTGCAGAGGATTTGCTAGACAATTATGTTCAAACACAACACATAAACTTCAGGGGCAGCAAAAATCTTGCATTTGGGTTTCTTCCACAACAGACTGATCTTACTGCAGACACTTCCGTTAATCTGGAGTTGATGGCCAGCACTGTTACAATTTATGAGTGGCATTTTCAGCGTTGCTTTAGGTGCATTTACTTGTCATTGTTAGATGATCGTCATGTTGAAAATGCAGTCTCTATGATGTTCGGGCTGTGTCACCGGAGGTGGATGGCAACTCCTCCGTTGTTGATCCCCAGATTTAACGGCGGGGACACTCTTAGTTTGAGCTCGGTGAAGGTTATTCGATATCTATAGCTCAGCTCTACACCTCGTGTGCATATTTCAGATAGACCATCGGGAGAACCACTCGCGGGGCATCAACTGGATCGCACCATTGGCGAGGCCCTTGAAAACTGCAGATGCGGCAACTTCGAATCCGATTTTTCGGCAGATGATGGAACGCCGTGTGGTTCCATTTGTGATCTTCAACATCTTCTTCATGAGTTTAGATCATACTTTTCTCGTGTTGTGCACTTACGCACCCATCTTTCTTGCTCTACTTTTGAGAGCCATGCAATGATGTACCATGATCCTTAATGTTAATATATCTACTTTGTTCAACAACAACAAAAAAGCGACATGGGCCAGGGCCACGACGTATAGGCACGTTGCATTTCACCTTATGCAGATTGGGCTACACAATGATGTGCTCATTTCACTATGGAAATCCAAGGCCTAGCATGAGAATGTTTTCTGCTGCCCGCCTCTAGCCTATTTGGGAGCTTCTTTATACCGACCTAATTGCAAGAACGGGGGCGTCGCACAACAGCCCACCTACCCAGCAGCAGGATTGCTTGGCTGCGGCCCATTAAATCAGGTACACTTTTTTTTCTTTTCTCTGTTTTTATTTCTTTTCTGTCTTTTTTCATTTTTAAATTATGTACTTTTTTAAAACCAAAATATATACTGAGAATTTATTTTCATAATAAATGAACAAATTTAAATTTGGCACAATTTTAAGTCTTGAAGAATTTTAGTTCAACATTTTTTTACAGATATATACATTTTTTAATTGAACATATTTTAAAAATTAAATATTATTATAATCAAAACTTTTTTGGTATACATATTATTTTCAAATTTGAATTTTTTGAAATCTGAACAGATTTGAAACCCGAAAATGTTCGGTGTATAACATTTGCGGCCAATTTTGGCATTGCCATTTGCTGGCGTGTAGTTGACACACGTCTGCTGGGAACCCCAAGAGGAAGGTGTGATGCGTACAACATCAAGTTTTCCCTCAGTAAGAAACCAAGGTTATCGAACCAGTAGGAGTCAAGGATCACGTGAAGGTCGTTGGTGACGGAGTGTAGTGCGGCGCAACACCAGGGATTCCGGCGCCAACGTGGAACCTGCACAACACAATCACAGTACTTTGCCCCAACGTAACAGTGAGGTTGTCAATCTCACCGGCTTGCTGTAAACAAAGGATTAAATGTATAGTGTGGAAGATGATGTTTGTGTGCGAAGAACAGTAAATAACACAGTTTGCAGTAGATTGTATTTCAGATGTAAAAGAATGGACCGGGGTCCACAGTTCACTAGTGGTGTCTCTCCAATAAGATAAATAGCATGTTGGTTGAACGAATTACAGTTGGGCAATTGACAAATAGAGAGGGCATAACAATGCACATATATATCACGATGACTACTATGAGATTTAATCAGGGCATTACGACAAAGTACATAGACCGCTATCCGACATGCATCTATGCCTAAAAAGTCCACCTTCGGGTTAGCATCCGCACCCCTTCCAGTATTAAGTTGCAAACAACGAGACAATTGCATTAAGTATGGTGCGTAATGTAATCAACACAAATATCCTTAGACAAAGCATTGATGTTTTATCCCTAGTGGCAACAAGCACATCCACAACCTTAGAACTTTCGTCACATCGTCCCAGATTCAATGGAGGCATGAACCCACTATCGAGCATAAATACTCCCTCTTGAAGTTACAAGTATTAACTTGGCCAGAGCCTCTACTAGCAACGGAGAGCATGCAAGAACATAAACAACACATATATGATAGATTGATAATCAACTTGACATAGTATTCCATATTCATCGGATCCGTGCGGGCGGCCGGCCGGGGGCGCGGCCGGTCGGCCAGCGTTCAGCCGGGCTCCAGCTCGTCCGGCCTTCAAGGCACTGCACATCACCCATGGGTTGGCAGGCATCGTCGATTTGTCCGGCCGTATGCGTGACGGATGTTTTCATTAATCCCTAACATCTTCTGCTCCAATTCTGCTTTTGCGGGACGCGTACCTGGGCTCAAGTGCACGGGCCAGCCGCCCGCTCGACTAGCTTGCTTTCCGTCAGTGCCAGCCTAGCCTGCTGCTACCATTCACCGGCCTTGGGGGTTGTTGAATCAAGGCAGGGAATCGAGAAAAAGACCGGTCACCCACCCTGCATGCGACAAGTGACGCGATGTGGTGCCAGAAAATCTCTGGGAAGTGGTCTCCCTGCTCGCCACGTGTAGCAAGGTGGGAATGAGGGCGGAGAGAGAAGACAGAGGCGTTGTATCAGCTTCTCCCCTTTATTTTGTAGATTCGTTTTTTTAAAATGAAATATCTTGAGAACCGAAGAATTACGATCCGTTTTCACTTTTGAGATCCTCGTGTCGAGATCTTCAAAACTAGATCCCATGTTGATAGGTTTCGGAATACTTTTTTCCGTACTTTCAATACTAGTATGGTTGTAATCGTGGTTTGTACCTAACTGTACTCGTGCTTAAACTGATAAGTACTTATGTTTTTAGTGTATTTGATGCAGTTTTTTCATTCATACAGTATTTGTACTTACTTGTGTGCGCTACCTGTGCTTTTGTACCAGTACTTTCTCGTATGCGCAACTGTACTTCTGTACTAGTACTCGCTCGTGTGCACAACTGTACATGTACTTTTTTAAACGGAAGGCTCGAAATGAGCCCGGCTTTGAATTAACGAAGCCGTCAACCGGCCAGGAGTTACACCAAGAGTTACAACACACACCGAACGCAAACTGAGAAAAACAACAGAAGACAACACAAAGAACGCCGCCTAGCGCCAGGTTGAGGGAGCCTTGTCTTCTGTTGCACCGGAGCGAGCACATCCTAGTCCACGCCGACAAAACCTCCTACGCACCAACACCACAGCTCAAGGGGGACTCGACGACGGGTCGGCAGCCCTAGCGGAACTTGAGGATCCAAAGGGAGGGGTCATGCGGCGACGCCTCCAAGAAGGTGCATGGCGCACGAGTGCGTCATCGTCGTCGGCAGAGACCGAGGTCCTGCAAAGCTTTCACCCTGACCCCGAACCACCACCCCCCGAGCTCGGGTTAGGTCCAGACCCGAAAAACAACATCTTCCACTGGCATTGGGATAAGCACACCGGCCAAAACTACGACCAGACGCCGACCTAGCAAAGCCCCCCAAGGCACTAGGCGGGCAATCGGCTACCGAAGCAAGGCCGTGTATAAGCAGCCAGGCCGACGAGCGAGGGGGCTGGAACACCGGCCGAGAGGTCAAAGGGTGATCCACAAGACACTACAAGAGAAGCTGGCCCAAAGCGGGGCCATCAAGATTAGCGAGGTTGGGGCGGAGGGACGAAAACCATCAGCTCTAAACGGGGGATTCAAATCGGGACGCCTTCAACAAGGGAACGACACCTAAAAGGTGACGCCGTCACGGGCAATGGCCAGGCCATGCGTAGCTTTCGCCTAGATCCCACCGGGTCGAAATCTGGTCGTCGTCGTGAGGATGCAGAGCGGACAGAACAAAACTCGCTGCCGCACCTCCAACCCAAGCCACACTATGACCTAGCCCCAGCTAAAGTCACCCGCAGGAGAGACGCAAGAGCTGGTTGGCCAACCCGGCCGGACCCGAAACCAGACGTCGCGACGCTGGATCGGCGGCACCACGACGGCCGCAACATCCACAGCGCGCCAAACCCTGCAGTAGCGCGACCACGATAGATCGGAGGGAGAAACTACAACCGCAAAAGCACCTGCAGTACATGCTGCCTACCCCGGCGAGCACACGCCGACTTAGGAACCCTGTTCCGTAAAAAGCCGAACAAGACGGACATAGGGATTGCAAGATTCGCCAATGCGAGCAACGAGATCCGGGGCCGACAGCCAACGCCATGACCGAAGGCCACCATGCCCGTCACTCGCGAAGGGATTCCGACCAGGCCCTACAGGCCCGGATCCGGGCCCACAAGCCCGGATCCGGCCGAAACCCTAAAGCCCAAGTCCACGACCGCCGTTGGACGGAGCAGCACCACGCGGGGCGCCGCCGCCCGCAACAGCCCACCGCCGCCGGACCGAGCCGGAGCGCGCGCCGGCCGAGCCGCCGCCGACGCGCCCCCCCCCACGGTGAGGCCGCGGCCAGCCCCAACTGGCCTGCCTGACACGCGGGAGGGCAGCGACGAGGACGCGAAGCTTAGCGGTGCGACGAGGCGCCGCTGCGACCGCACGGCCCGCCGCCCGCGGCAACAGCCGGAAGCTGCACCGCCGCGCTTCACCGCGAAAAAGGATGGGGCCTAGCGCGCGGAGAAGGGGAGCACCGCCGCCGCCAGCACCGCGCGGGCTTTGCCCGGCGGCTCTCGCCGGCGGCGGCGGCCGGGGAGGAGCGGGAGGCGGCGGGGTTGGGTGGGCGAGGTGGGGCGCCCCGGTCGCCTCGGGGTGGCGACGGGAGCGGGTCTCTACTTCTCGTCTTGTCCCCAACTGTACATGTACTTGCTCATACGCGTGACTGTACCTGCTTGTGTGCGCGACTGTACCTGCTCGTGTGCGTGACTACACTTTTTTAATGTACTTGTTTGTGTACGTGACTGTTCCTGCTCGTCTGCACAACTGTATCTGCTTGTGTGCGTGACTGTACTTCTTTACATGTACTTGCTCGTGTGCGCAAATGTAACTGCTCGTGCGCGCGACTGTATCTGCTTGTGTGCGCGACTGTATTCGTACTACGTTGTATTTGTAATTTGGTTCGCGTATAATTCTTTTGTTTCGTACTTTGTTGTACATAGTACGTGCTAATACGAGTACTAGCTAGCTGCATGAGCTAGCAAAAATCGTTCGCTCGCTCGTTTGGTCGGTACTCGCTCGAGCGCTCCTCGTCCGGTACTTGCTCGCGCGCTCGTCCGGTACTTGCTCGCGCGCTCGTCCGGTACTTGCTCGCGCATGCGTATACGAGGCAAGGGCTCTGCACGTACAGCCAAACACGTATGTACGCGGCCAAAAGGAATCAGCGCTCCAAATCTGCAACGCGTCGTCATGTTGTTGTCTAGCTGTCTGCGAGCTCGCGGAAACAGACAGTGCTGAAGGACGGACTTTTTATAGGGATACCCAGGAGATGGAGGGTCGAAGGGACGGCGGTGCTCCGTGGAGGGGGAATCCTATACACCAACCAGGTCAGTGCCTATCAAGCACCGTACACCCTGGTCGGGTATTGGGCCATTTTCACCTTTTTTTCTTTTTTCGTTTTCTGTTTCTGTTTGTTTTTTTTTCTTTTTTCGGTTTTCTTTTTTGTTTCCTTTTCTTTTCTGTTTATTTTTATTTTTGTTCAAAATCGAAAAGTTCAAATTTAAAATAGTTCAAATTTGAAAAACGTTTAAATTTGAAATTGTTCAAAACGAAAATGTTCAAAGCTAAAAATTGTTCGTATCCGAAAAATGTTCACAATTGAATAATGTTCAAATTTAAAATTTGTTCATTTTCGAAAAATGTTCAATTTTTTGGAAAAATCGAACTTTTGAAAAAATATTCATTCTAAAAAATGTTCAAATTTTGAAAAAATGTTCAATCTAAAAAATATTCAAATTTTAAAAAAAAGATATTCTAAGAAAATATTTTCTGGAAAAGTTATTTTTAAAAAGACAAAAAATGTAAACTTCCAGATTTAAAAATGGATTAAAAAATTCTACTTTTTAAAAAATGAAAATATGTAAACAGAAAAGAAAAAGAAATAGAATAAGGAAAATAGAAACGACCTTACCTGATGGGCCTCGGCCCACGACACAACCGCCGGGTCGGTGGGTGTGCGGCACCGCGTTCGCACTGACCCGGTCGGTGTATAGGAGGCCCCCGTGGAGGCACCTGACCTATGTCTTGGTCCCTCCTATTTTCTCTAGTTGTTGTACGCAATACTATGCGGCAACTCCGGCCCACCTATTTCGTTTATTTTTCTTAACATTATGTGGGCTTTCGCATAAGTAGTTAAATAGGCTCAGTTTTGCAGCGCTGTGGACAGCCCACTCCCGCTTGCACCATGAGTTATATCTTGGCAGTGTCCCCAAAATGCAGATTTTGACCGACCTATGTCATTGAGTTCTGAATTTGTGGCAGCACATTTTCTACAGTAAAGGGTCTTGCATAAGTATAAGGTGGTAGACATGGTGCCTGCTTTAGATAGGAGTTTAGAGCAAAATAATTTTTTCGGACAGGATGGTCTTTCTTTTCTACTTCCAAGGCACGATGGGGCACGGCTACCAAGTATAGCAGCATTCCATTCACCTTCATGTACCGATGCACAACACACATGGTATCGTCTTAATTGGTCTTCACAATGCCACAATAATGCTCCAACTTCACTAGGGAAATCAATGATCGAGCCCTAAAATATTCTTTCCTTTGCTGCCCGCTAGTGGGAGCTCCTTACCTCGCTCGGTGCGAGACATAATAGCTAGCGCACACATGATTCCATTCACGGGCCACTTCCAATGTGGCCCAATAGCACGTAATGTTCCATTTCCCCTTTTTCATTCTCTGTTCGGTTTTCTTTTATTTTTTAACATGATCATTTATGTTTATGAAACAAAAATTAAAAATAAGATATACCTTAATTGAATGGTTTACTAATATGAAAATTTTGAAAATAATATTTTTTTAAATGATCTTCTAATATAAGCATTGATGTTATTCGAACGATTTTTCAAAAATCTTACTTGAATAGAAAATACAAAGCGAGAATACCGAATAGACAAAATAAGGAAAAATAAGAATACTGAAAATAAAAAATAAAAAAAAACAAAAAAACACGAAAAACCAATAAAAAGAACCAAACCATAGAAACCACTTGGAAATACAAAAAAAACCCTAATTTGGACCCTAAAAGGCTAACCCAAACCAGGGGAAGGGCTGCGTGCGTGCACTTTGAGTGCACCAGTTGAGTGATAAATAGGAAGGGTTTTCTATTTCCGTGCCCTCGGGTCTTTAGTTGTACTCAGTTTTCCCCAGCTCCTTAGTTTTTTCTCAGTTTTCTCCAATCCCTTGTCTGAAACCCGCAGAAGGAGCTCGGACGGAGGATTCCCGTTTAGTTGACATTGGTTGGTGATGGCAAGTGGGGCTGCTGTAGGTGACCCGTAGTGGACACGTCTCCACTTATCCAGATCATCGTGGGACCCACAACTTGTCCACGTTAGCGCGCCGGACCCACAGCTTACCCAGGTGACCGTTGCAAAATGGGAGCCCGAGCCAGTCCCGCGCCCGTGCCCGTGCCATGCTTCCCCTTTCTTTCCCCGCGCCTGTGCTCGTGCCATTGCTTCCCCTTTCTTTCCACGCGCCCCATTGTTCTTCTTCTCCGCTAGCGGCAGCCCTTCTCCGGCAGGCGGGTGATGTCTAGTTTCTCTTCGACCTCGACGGACGACAACGGCAACCGTGGACGTGAGTTCCTTGCATGCGAGAGCTTGCCATATAGAGAGGGGGATAGGGTTAGATCTCGCTCCAATTTCTCTATTTTCTCTCAATTTTCTTGTAATTCCCTTGAATTTGGGATTTAGGGTTCACGTTGTTGTTTTCAGATCCTGAAGAAATGCAGGCATTTTGAGTGGATCGATGTGTACGTTCAGAGGCTTCAATTGCAGGAATCAATTGGCGCTATTGGGGAGCGCAATTTGGGAGGGGGGACATGCTGTAGAGAATGCGGCGGAGAGAGGAGCCGTTCCGATTATGTCTAATTCTCCCAATGCAGGACTGGTGGAAGTGAAGGGAGAACTGAAGAAAATGAACAAGCAGTTAAGGCAGCTAATCGAGTTGAAGAAGCAAGCTAATCTGATGGCTGGTTGTTTTTTCTGTTGTATAATTGCGATCGGATTCTTATATTTGCTCACCAGGCGCTAGAAGTTGTTACAAGGGATACCTTGTTACAAATCCATTATTCAGTTACATGTACTTCTAGTTCTTTTCATAGTTAGTGTGTGCATTCACCGAAATTACCAACTATATTGGAATGCTAAAGAAAGTTGATAATTGTTAGAGGGATGACAAATAATCCATTCACCGGAATCCCCCAAATATGCCAAATATGTATGTCTCATGTTTCTAAAAAAATTACCAAAACTATATTCCCAACTATATTCCCTAAAAGAAAAGGAAAACTAAAGATAGTTGATAATTGTTAGAGGGGTGACAATAATGCATTCACCAAAATCCGCAAATATGTATGCCTCATGTTTATACCAAAATTATACCACTTTTGGGCCGTTTCAAATTACCAAAACTCTATCCCAAACTATATTCCCTAAAAAAGGAAAGCTAAAGATAGTTGATAATTGTTAGAGGGGTGACAATAATGCATTCACCGAAATTCGCAAATATGTATGCCTCATGTTTATACCAAAATTATACCACCTTTGAGCCGTTTCAAATTACCAAAACTATATCCCAAACTATATTCCCTAAAAGAAAAGGAAAGCTAAAGATAGTTGATAATTGTTAGAGGGGTGACAAATAATGCATTCACCGAAATCCGCAAATATCTATGCCTCATGTTTATACCAAAATTATACCACTTTTGGGCCGTTTCAAATTACCAAAACTATATCCCAAACTATATTCCCTAAAAGAAAAGGAAAGCTAAAGATAGTTTATAATTGTTAGAGGGGTGACAAATAATGCATTCGCTGAAATCCGCAAACTATATTACGTGGAAAACTCATTATTGCACATAAATAGAGGGGTGACACTCTCCACCGACACAGAGAGAGAGGGGTGGCCACGAAGACAGAGAGAGGGGCGGACACGAAGAGACGGAGAGGGGTATACTGCCCGTTAGATCAGTTGATCAACAGTTCGTGTAGTCGATCCGTGTGACAACAGCTCAACCAATCAGGATAAGTTTGGACTTCTGAGAGCATTTGTGAGAGAACTTGAGGGAAAAACTGAGTAGTACTAAGAATCCAAGGGCACATAAATAGTAAATAGACTAAGGGATTCAAACAAACGAATTACAAAATGAAAAATGCGTGTTTTGTACAATATAATTCATATTGGGCTACATCAAATTATTTGCAATTCAAATATACATGAGTGTGACAATTATGACATCATTTAGACAAACAATGTTTTTGGGGAAGATGTTTTGCAAAGGGGTTTGAGTGGAAAACCATGCATCTTCATAACTACACTATTAATTCTGAGAAGTGGCAATTTATGGTAAAACTTGATTTATATAGGTTTGTTAAGGATTTCTAGGTGGCAGGTTGCGTAGGAAGACTCCATGAGTAGGTGCCACTATGTTTTTATTTTTTTGGATTTTTTTGCGCATGAAATGACTCAATTAGCTATGTTAATCTCATTTGTTGACTCTCTGTTGACCAGCTACTTGAGGGTAAAACTGAGTATATTGCACTTGCCAGTCTAAGTACTCGAGGGGAAAACTGAGTACAGATAAAATTTCTGTATAAGACCCGAAGTTATAACTGAGTACACCAAACGTCCCAGGGTTAGACTCGTGTCGCCACCTTCGTCTTTATAGAGCCCTTTTTCTCTCCCTCGACACACGTTCTCACTGTAACCGTCTCTCCTGTCCCATCATCTTCTCCACAACCGAAGAAAAACCCAGAAGAAAACCGCCGGTGATGGAGAAGAATGAGATGCCCATTGTCGGCGCATCAGCCGCCGGCGCATCGGCCGCGGCCCCCGTCCAGGCCCCTGTCGCTGCTTCCAACGTAGCAGCCGGCGCATCAGCCGTCAGCGCATCGACCGCCGCCACCGTCCAGGCCCCCGTCGCTTGGAACCCGTACGAACCAGTGCCGTACATCGCGCCGGAGAACCCCTACGACACTAGCATCATCGACGACGAGCCGGAGGTAACCCTTTGCTCCCTTATTCTTTTCCCATTTCAATCCTTTTGTGTTAGATCTAGCGTTATTAGGGTGCGTCTGTTCCTAGTTCAATCCATTTGTGTTAGACATTGCGTTATTAGGGTTCGTCTGTTCCTAGTTCAATCCTTTTGTGTTAGATCTTGCGTTATTAGTGTTTGTGATTTGCTTTTGTTTAAGATTTGTGCCGATGATGATGAATATTTGAGCACAAATTGATTCAGGGTTTGGTCGATAAACAATTGGTGTGTACAAATTTGTTGTGCATGATCTTTGGTTTACTCACTCAAATCCTGGATATAAGTGTGTCCAATGTAACTGAGGCTACCTCTTTTTTTCGAGCCCATATTATCATGCATGATCTTTGTTCACTCTTTGTTCCATCATCGTTGCAATGGACTCCGTGTTTTTGCACGATCTTTGGTGCTACGTGACAGGTGCAGAGCAGCGACGTCGACAGCGACGACGAGTTCTTCCACACCAAGACTCGTCACGTCCTCAGGAGGCTGCAGTCCGGCCATTACGATAGCCCATTTGCTCGAGACATTTACAAGTGCCCCTTCTGCAACAGGAAGCTCCACGCCACCGACTTCAACTGCCTGGTGAACCATGCTAAATCCATTGGCAGATGCGGCGCTAGCGTTGGAACGACCGTGAACGTGCATGCGTTCATGGCCAAACACAAAGCAATTGGGATTCACCTGCGCAACCTCCAAGCGCGTCACAGGCGCTACCTCGAGGCGTTGAACGTGCCTACTGCACTCTCTGTATGTGACTGCTCTATCTGTAGAGCAGCTTAAATTCATGTAAAAGATAGCTTATGTTGTATCTATCGGTACTACTGTTGGATCTGTCGTGAATATATCTATGCTATGTTAACTGCTGTATGCAGCTTATCCTATATTTTCTCTGGATTTGTGCCCTAGATTTCCTACCTGATTGGGTAAAATCGAAGGCATAAAGAAATGAATGACCTTAAAAAACTGAAGGAGAAGCTGCTTTAGATTTGCTACCAATTTGGGCTATCAAATATGAATGAGATCTAGCGAGAGAGACGAAAAAGTTACATTGAAAACTGCTAATCTGGGCGAAAGAGACAGAAACCACTCGTGCCCACGTCCCGGACCCACACGGCTCCACACGCTACGGCCCCACACGCTAAGGCCACACAAACACGGTCTCGTCCTGTCCCACGCGGTCCTTCCTACCAGCCCCACACGACGCGGCCCCACACGACGCGGCCCCATAAACGACACGACCCCACTCGTCAGCACGGAACAGTCAACTTAACGGATTCCTTCCGTCCGAGCTCCTTCTGCGGGTTTCAGACAAGGACTTGGGGAAAACTGAGGAAAAACTAAGAAGCTGGGGAAAACTGAGTACAACTAAGGACCTGAGGACACGAAAATAGAAAACTCAAATAGAAAATGCCCCCACCACAACCCTATTTTGGTGTTGGAATGCACGTGAGCGGCATTCGCTTCTGTTTTTTGCATTATTATTCCTATTTCAAAAGTCATCTCATAGAGGTTTTAGAAAATTTCAACGAAAAATCCATCACGTGCATTGGTATATCCAAATTTCTGATGAACTGCCACACAACAAAGAATATTGGATGAAGTGAAAAACTTGAAACTAAGTGGCATAGATTACAATCACAAGTGTTTTCTTTTCTTAGGGGTAAAGCAGTCGTTGTTGAGTTTGGCGATTTGGAGGCAAAGTTTCATTTAACTCTTAATTTTCAAACACTCAAAATTCGTGTTCTAAAATTAAAATACCTGAAACAAAAAATTTGAGGTAACCAATGATGTATGCTACAAGAGTGCAAAATCTGAATGCAATCTAATTTGTATTCTAGGCTACACAAAACTAAAAAAAAATCAAACAAATTTATAGTCTTGAAATATGCAATATTCACTATAATTTTTTTTCTATTTTTGTGTAGCCTAGAATATAATTTTTTTGAAAGAATGTTTTTAAACGATTTTCTAGAATCTTGTTTGGATATAAAAATTAAAATATAAATTTTAAATGTTTGCAAATAAATGATTGCATGTAGTTGAGCCTCCGTTTTAAGTTCCACTTTGTGACCGCCTTTCTTGAATACTAGCATCTTATGTACACTAGTAAGTTTGCACGTGCAATGCACGTCTCAAATATTACAAATTGCTACTTAAAAACTACAAATCAATCATAATACAAATTTACAAATTTCAACTTAAAAACTACAAATGAATCATAGTACAGTTTTACAAGGACAAACTTTTTAGCATGAAATTTTTTCACTCGAGCCTCGAGAGTGATGATAATTGAGAGGGACCTTCACCTACAGCTTTTTTATTTTTCATAAGGAGTACGTAGTTCAGATGGAATTTATGGGCGTTCTAATATCAACCCATAATTCTATATATGACACCATAAAATGTTGACAATAACAACAACTCAAACAACTGTTGTGCTCGAATATTATACAAGTGCTAGTATTCATCAACAATATTTAATCCAATTTGAGCCATCAAAAATTGTAAATACATGAATGGAGTGGCTGAAACATCACATACCCTATTGACCGGTATATATGCAGCCTGGTAATTGGAGGATGGTATTCCTTATGCCTACGCCTTTGGTGTACTCTCCAAAGAAAAGAAAAAAATGTGTTCTTTATGTCACATAGAACGGGTGGTCTGCCCGATAATAAAATCTTCTAGTACAACAAATTTCCGGTATGAATATGAAGGCCAGCTGGTCTCTTCATTCCCAATTTTCCCGTCACCAACTGTTCTCCTCGGTGCAACCCTGGTACATAATTGAAATCATACTAAATTTAGACATAATCTATGGCAAAATATGGATGATGAAATATATACACTGATGACGGCTACAATGTTGATGATGTTGGTACCCTGCAAGCCACCAATAAATCAGTTCGTATATATATTATCTGCTCGAAATCAATATGATAAATCATCAACTGAACAAAGATTGTGAAAGGGGGGAGATGGAAAGCTATCCCAAGTTCAATTGACTAAAAATTAGGACATTATATTTAGCAAGTCATTGGAAACGTAATTCTTTTCAAATAGTCAGAAAGACTAAATTTTAAATTGTCACTGAAGAAAGCAAGACCCAAACATACATAACACTTTGAACAGAAATGAACACAAAATATGATGCATACGGGACCTACTTACCTCTCACGCTTCATCATAAACGAATACAGTAGCAACTGATAAAAGCTACTATGTCTTTAGTCTTCACAATAGATGTGCCACTGATCTGGACATAAACCCATCTTAAAAATGTTAACCCTTTCTTGCAACGTAGCTGAAAATGTTCCTAAGTGTAATATACAGATGTATGGCCTAGGCTAATATGTCTACAGGAACTAAAAATTATGCGCTGCTAGACCGAGCTGAACTACTGCATAAATCAGGCCTACATCATAAGATGATGGTTTTCGTATCAGGAAAAGTGAACACAAAAAAAAATCCTATAAGAGACATTAAAATAACAAATATGTAAAACACTTGCTTACACTACTATTCAGTTGAACCATTGTGAGATCTGTTGCAGCCAAAATGAAATCCAGAAATTTTAAAACCTTTAAAATGCAACACCGGATAACAAACTATGACTACCATTCTACTTAATACAATCTTATTTAGCAAAACACCATCTTTCTCACAAATACCCGAAGCAGCAGAATCTAAGAACATGAAGTAGTGTTTCAGAAGTAACAAACGGGGTGTACCTCATTTGTTCTGGTATGGCCCAACACCATGCAGTAACACTCACATGAGCTTGGACAATAAACCATGAGAAAATGCAGACATAAATGGAAGACAGCATGTCAATATGCAATTACAGAAATAAAGGCTACATAACACCTATCTTTCCTGAAGTTAATTGCCATTACTTGAGGCAGGACATGAGCAACACAATATTACAATTTTGGAATTCAAAGTCATCAAACGGATGGGAGTATCTGATTCACCATTTAATTTTTGATATACCTCACCCCCGCTCCTAACAAGAATATGAGTAAGTTTAAAGAGATAGATGGTCTAAAAGAGACACCGTGTATGTTCCAAGCCAGCCCGGTTTGATCCCTAGGGAACAGATAATTCAACCATGTTTCTGGCTCCTTCTATGGAAAATAAACCAGACGTCCTTCCCTGTTTGTCTCATTGTAAGATGATCTAAAATGTTTAACTAAATTCACAATGCAATATTTGCACATCAAGAAAATTTGGGAAGAAATTAGAGGCAAAAGAAAAAAAAAGCAACAAAATAAGTGCTGGAAGCACGTGGGGATCAGATATATCATATTATACTTCTCACAGTCTGAAGGTGCAAAACAAGACAACGTGAGAATAAAAAAATAAGTATGTATATCCCCTCCAATGTGTGTCTCGAATAATATAAATTCAATGAAAACACAATATTTATCAAGCAGCACTAAGACGGCACACTACCAAGAAGATCCTTTGCTTTATTTGGGTTTTGAATTAAGACTATTTGGGTTTGAATTAAGACTTAGAAAAGTTAGTTTTACAACCAGAAGTTAAAAAGTATTTCAATAAAAGCTCAGTTTCTCCATCTCATGCATTATCCATTGATCCTACCTCTACTTTGTTGCCTGCCCCCATATATAAACATCACTTGAAAAAACCTGGTTTACAAACTCACCTGTCTTGTGTTATCCACAAAAAAGAAACCCACATGTCTTGTGTTCTTCACAAAAAAGAAACTCCCCTGTCTTGTCCATATCTTCGTCTCCATGGCAACAACACATAATATTTATACTGCACTCACTCTCCACAACTTCAATGGGCGATTCGTACACATAGACATACAAGAGACAGTAGAAGTGTGACATAAGTGGTCAACACAAAGAAAAAACATTAGATAACACTTAGGCCATCAAGAATATTCTTGGGTTTGGATTTTCAGCCTCAACTTTTTAGCAGAGAAACCACAAAACATAGTTTCAAAAATAGGAAAACAGAAGATCAAACTTAGATATAAAGGCCAATAGGGGCGCGCCAAAATATGTGTATATGTTTTTCTTTTTTAGTTTTTAAAAATATCTTGATAGAGGTTTCTATTATGCACAAGTCCAAAGAATTCCTACTATATTTAATATATAGAAAATTCTAGATCATACAAAGTGTTTCTTGTATGAGTGTCAATGAGTAGTTTGCCATCATCTTCCTCCCTCTTAATCTGTCCTGACTCAAACATGAGAGGGAGAACACAAAATTTGTTGCTCTCGTCTCCTCTAATAATAGCCCAACCTCTCCAGACCCCATGGGTCCTCTACTCCTCTGTCCCGTGTTGGCCCTCCATCAACAGGTGGAGAGGGAGCCGTGGTTGCCCAATTTTGGCATGCAAACATGGTAGAGTTATGATTTCGTGTCGAAACTCGGGCGAATGAGTTTTCCCCATGAGGGCATTCGGGCTAACACGCTTTTGAACAGATTCTCAGAAATATTGGGTGGCCATGGAGAGTAGCATGCATGTAGTTCTGTAATGTTGTTAGACACACTCGCACGGGCTTGCTAGGCAGCGGATGATCAATTCAGGCTGTTCCACAGCTAAACCAAAGTAGTAGTCAATTTTCCTTAAGGAAAATTCGTTCTCCTCCGGATGATTCGACCCAACCTTTTCCTTACCCTAGTCCAGCAGTGTGGAAGATGATATCTCCTTTTATTTTTTTTAGATAAAGATAATATATTAATATCAAAAAATACTAATTACACTCAGCCTCTGTAACAACGTCCATCCTAATGGCAGTACGGATGGACACAACCAAAAAAGAGTAAAAACTAAGAAATAAAAGTCCCGCTACAACCTTCTAGACCTAGCAACAGCAATACAACCACCACCGTGACAACACCTGAAGTACAGACTCTCCAAAAGCGACGCCTCCAAGAAGGGAACAGTGCACTAGCGCCGTCGTCGCCCGACCAAAGGTCTTAGGTTTTCACCCTGAAGATAGTCCCCACTCTCAAAATAATGCCTCCAACAAGATCATTATCAGACACAACCATTTAAGGCCAGACCTTGGGTTTTCACCCTGAGAGGTAAGACTCTAAACTTTCTCTGTGCTGCTGCCCCCACATGCATACCACTGTTGCGGAGCCCGAAACCCCAAGCAGATCCCTCAGCATCACGGAGACTCGAACGTCCTTTAGCCAGTCCACCAATCCGGCCTTCATGATATTCCTTCTTCTGACTTCACCATGGACCAAAAAGTCACCTGATGTCAACACGGAACAGAGCTTCGCGTCGCTCCCTCCGGAACCAAACGGTCGGAATAAAAACATGGGTGCGCGCGACCGGATACCTTCCGATCCAGCAAACTCCAGGCAAAAGATGCACTGTTCCATTCGCCAGCGGATCTTTCCGAAACTTATCTCTCCAGCCAGATCAAAGGAAACTGACCTCCGGAAGATCTTCATCCTCGCATGCGAGAAACCCGAGGACCGCCACAAAAAACGAAGCAAGATCAGCAGCCCCCACGCCGCCAATCCCTCCTGCCGGATCACCAGGGAACACTAGTGGAAAACGGGCCTGTAATCCCGGTTCGTTTGGGCCTTTAGTCCCGGTTTCCAAACCGGGACCAATTAGGCGGGACTAAAGGTCCTCCCTTTAGTCCCGGTTGTAAAACAAACCGGGACTAATGGTCCCGCCACGTGGGCTGCTGGCACGCGTCGAGCAAAACGAACCGGGACTAAAGGTTATTTCGTTATTTTTTTTTTAAATCTATTTGGTTATGTCCAATTATTTTTCGCTCCTCTTTTTTTTTCTATTTTTCAGAATTTCTAGTATTTCAGTTATTTAACTAGTCTAGTTTCTAACTACACTTAATCTCTAACTACGCTTAATCAATAGTCAAATTACTTACCTGTGGTCCAACTTCCCGCTCGGTCACCCATCCTCCCACTACTCTAGCACTAGCACGTTTAACTTCCAAGTTCCTTTCCCATCCCGCTTCCAAGTGCTTCGCGCGCATGTTGTGATACTAGTATCATATCAATCCTATTAACATGTTGGTCGATGTCACACTTATTTATTATTCGAATTACAAATAATTATCTTAATAAACAAAACTAATGACGTAATAACATGTTATGGTAATGGTATTATAATTTTAATTTTTTTAATTTGTATTATAATAGTTTTTTTAATTTATTATTTTTTAATATTTTTTTGCCAAACTTGAAAATTTGAAAATCTAAAAATTGGCTAACTTTATGGTTAAGTAATAGTAATCTTTATGCATGATGTAATTATTATTTTTTAAAAAAATTTAAATATAAAATTCCGAATTTCTGGCAAAAACTAAAATCTTCCTGCTTTCATATTTTCATTTGGAATTTTGAGAATCTAAAAATTGGCTAACCGGGTAAACCCCGGTGAATTGGGATGTAACTTTTTCCCACGATGATTTTGATATATTTCACGTTTTTTTTCGACGTCGTATGCAAAAGTTAATGCGGTTTTACCATTTTTTAAACCTTTTTTGCAAAAAAAATGAAAACTCAAATTTGTTAATTTTCCCTAATAGTAGGTTGCATAACATACAAGAATCTGAAAAGATTTTTATTTTTTGAATTTTCTATCATTTTCTTTTATATTTTACAGTGTTAAAAAAGGCGATCCACGGGGGGGGGGGGGGTGGAGGTGCATGGGGAGGCAAAAACCCTTTAGTCCCCCTTCGTATTACGAACCGGGACTAAAGGGTAGACCTTTAGTCCCGGTTGGTAATACGAAGGGGGACTAAAGGGTTTTGCCCCATAGACCACCCTTTAGTCCCGGTTCGTAATACGAAGGGGGACTAAAGAGTCCAAACGAACCGGGACTAAAGGGTTTTCATGATGAGGGTTTGGTTCAAAACGGGGACTAAAGGGTGGGACGGAAGGCCTCTTTTCCACTAGTGGAAGAGGACAGCGGCGCGGATCATGCGTACCACCGCCGAGCCGTTACCGGGGGCAGAGGCCGCCACCGCTCCACCAAATCCTCCATGGCTACCGACGGAGAGCCTCAGGCCCCCGCCAAGTAGCCGTGCCGCCCGGCTTCCTCCACCGGTGCTTCATCACCTCCCATAGAATGCCACCGTGGAAACCCTCTTCCCCCCTCATCGATTCGACGGAGGGGGTGCCGCCACCACCGCCAGGACCAGGCCGGGACATGGCCGGGGCCGCAGCCTGCAGCGGTAGGGGCTGAGGGGAGACTGGCGGCGGGCGGCTGTGGGCGCGGGGGGGAGGATGAGCCTCCGCCGCCGCCCGGGAGGGGGCGGGTTAGGGTTTTTTTCTCAGAAAATCTTCTTGTATGTACTCCTACCCTACCAGGGTACAACTATTGAAGGGGAGAGCTAGCAGGATCACAACAGAAGGAGGTCTGGACGAACTGATTCTGCTTCTGGAGACCGGTACCTCTTGTAAGCCGCCGGCTAGGTTTATCAGATTATAAATAATCTACGGCGTTTGCAAACACTTCCCGATATAGTGAAGTATTTATTGGTTGGCACCCGTGGTTTTTCCTCCTCTGTGCTGGAGTGGTTTTCCACGTTCATCTTGTGTCTTCGCAGCGATTTATTTTTCGTTCTTCGTTATTTACTTGATGCGTTTATAATAATCAGAGCCTCGCGAGATCGTGGGCCGGGGAGAAGGCATTGGTCAGGTATCCAACCTCCTTGCATGCGAGCTACATATGTTAGTTGCCGGAAGCATTCTTTCCAATAACAACATCAACACCACGCGCTTGGTGACTAGGGCACGCGCCGGCACACAGTTGGGGCTAAAGTTGAAACCCTAAAGCCAGGCCAGGCCGGCAAAATCCAGGGTCCTGTGTGAAAACTTTAAATGAGGCCCTATCTCACTAGACAAATATAATTAATTAACAATTATAACATATACTAGCAAAATTGGCGCGGTGGCACGCCGCGCCGGTAAAAGTATACTCGATGTTACAATACTTGCATAGTAGTGCTATGTAGGGAAATTTCATAAATATATCTGGTACACGCAAATATGAGTCAAAACCTATAGTTCAATGGTAGATTAAGCAGTTGATGTTGCTTGTCCCATACAAAAAAAAATGCATGCACCTGCACTTCTACAGTTTTAAGGCTTATATGGTCTATGATTCAGCAATTGGTCGAAAGCAGACTGCATAGATCAGTAAGCCAACCTGGTCTTCAGCAAGACTCGGTACCTAGTGATGCAATCACCAATGCGTTCCATCATTATTCCCAAACAATGGCGGTCAAACAGTACATTATTTACAGACAAAATGTATTTTAGGAAACGCCTCAGTAGAGGCAATCCATTATATGTATGCTTTGGAGCCAACTATCAAATGTGGCCGGTCTGACTGCCATCGCAATAACTTAAGTGTAAGGCATTGTTATACAACCAAGTTGTCCGATTTTGCCTGCACGAAATAGATCCTGAAAGTGCAGCTGTAAGGAACGATACCAGAGTACATGATATATACATATAATCATTTTTCTTGTGCCCTTCTAGTCGTTAGACCTAGCTTTCCCAGTAGTAGTCTTCATCGTCAGAAGAAAGAACAATGATCTCCTTTCCCTTGACCAAGGGTGTATGACTGGGAGGACTATTGTTTCCTTTGTAAGGTGGTCAACATTTTCACCGTCGGCGAAGCCAGCACTCTTCGCCGCGGTAAGCTTCTCGGTTCTCGCCCAATCGGTGGCATCGAGGACCCGTGTGATGGCAATGGCTCTATAACCAAAGAAAGTACGGCTGGAATACCATCTGAAAATCAACAACATAACTTCGTCAGTGGATAATACTGAGATATAACTAACATACCAGTAATTTTCAAGCAAGGAGAGGATCTTTGCCTTCTCAAAGCTATGGGAAATGCATCCATAGAGCGTTTACATAATACATTGTTCCATGTACATGTGTTGCATGAAATGTCAGTACCCCAACATCATTCATGCATTTACGTGATATTCTTTCCCAAAATTTCCCTCTTCGATGAAATGGTTGACTTCTTCTGCATTAAGAGTAATTTTATTTCCATTCATGATTTCAGTAGCACAGTATGTTTGAGACACTGATTACTGCATGAAGACCACTGAATTCTTCGTGAGCATCAAGGAAAATTAAAAAATAACAGGTTGTTTTTGGCCTAGCGACCTGATAGCTCCCTGAACATGCAAACTTAATTTAAACTTCCCTAGAATGCTAAAAACCCAAGAAATCATTTCTTATCTGCGGTGGCGTACCAACAAATTAAAGAAGCAGAGCATGCAAGAGAAATCAGGTTTTTAGTTAAAGAGAGTGCCATCATGCATTTAGTATATATCACTATTTGGTGTGGGAATAAAAAAAAAGGTACATAGTCGTACTGACTTACTAAAGTCTGCAAAGTATGTAGTGACTATGCAATTATTCATCGTTAATTATCGCAAAGTTACACAGTTGTTTTCTGTACCGGCTTATTTGCAAAGAAATGTAACACCTTAATTTTATCAAAATTAATATTCTTACTTGAAAAGTCATTCTAGTGCCTTGATATCACCCAAACCTGGTGTGTGAGACATTGCAAGTTAATTACTCTAGAATCCGGGAGACATCATTTAATGGAGCAGTGAAGTCTAGTCAGACTCTAAACTATGTACTGCCAACACAAGTAAGAAGCATGCGTGCAAAATAAAGGAAACCATGTCATTTGGATTCCTCTATGTATATGTTGGCCATAAGGTTCTCATGTTGACATTATTTGTAATCACCTTACTTGAGAAGGGAAAGAAAAGTTTCTCTATCTCTCATAGGTAGATTGTTTATAATCACGCTAAGTAAATTCAAGAGTAACAAAATAGCACTTTTGCAATAGAGACAAAGAGGATAAGAACCAAAGGATCGAATGGGCCCATCTATTTGATTTTCTGATGGTCTTGAATATCTCGAAGCTATGGTCCTGTCAACTCTACTTTCTTTGGCAGATTCAGCGTTGTAAATCTGAATGGTTAAATCTTACAAAAATACATCTTTGTAACTAATTGAAGAATTGATGATAAAAGATGAATGGCCTTCGAAAGAGACAAACATGGTCCCAAATTTTCAACTACAAAAACAAATGGTTGCATTTCTTTGAATAGCAGTACTCTGATGATAGAAGAAGAGTGACATTCAGATCAAGCGGAGACATGCACAAACTCAGTATGAACCGTAAGGACATTATACGGGATCTACAAAACGCGGAGACATGCAAAAACTCGGTATGAACCTTAAGGCCACTACACTGGGTCTAGAAAACGGCTAATGCTTGCTTTTTTGGTGAGTGCGCTGGGTTGGCTGCCCTTTGATAGAGGTAAATCTGTTAGAAGCTTTGAAAGAAAAGGTTATTGTTCAGAAGAAACTTGTTTTCCAACTTTTGCAGAATCAAGAAAATAACCAAATGATGTCTACGAAATAATCCATATGGTATCACTACATAAGCAGGTTGGGAGGACTTACAAATCAAAGTGAGCGCAACTCTGAGAATACAATGCCTCATAAAATTCCATTTCATTTTTATCAAAAGAGTCTCACCTAAGATATACTGTACAAATTAAACTTCCTGCAACTGGTGGGAAGAGGAGCCATTAAATTCAGCATGTATATCCCGACTCAATGTCACCTAAGGTCTAAAAATCTTCTTGCAACTGGTAGAAAGAGGATTTATTAAATTTATCAAGTATATAACACTTACAACCTTTGGTGGAAGAGCAAGATCTACATCTCAACATATTTCCGTCCGCCTTAGCACTATGCCCTTCAATACTTTTTCCTTGAGAAGAGTCATGGCCCTGTGGCCCTCAAAACTCGTTGACCCTGTAGTAGCAGTCTCGCGATGTACCGTCAAAGAGTGGCTTTGTGTCAGCGGATATAATTTCATCAATAAAAATATATAAATATAAGGGACATATCAAACTCTGTAACTAAACTTACTCCACCAGCAAAAGTGTCTGACTGGTGAGTGACCACGGTCACATTTTTTCTTCATTTTGCAGGAGATTAGGGACCGTCAAACAAAATGAAGAAATAAGGGCAATGGTAAAAGTAGCAAATCAAAGATTGCGTGACACAACTGCAAGCAGGGAACACACATCAAAAGAAAATGTGCTTTTCCTTTTAATAACCAAAAAAGTTGCAGATATACAACACGGTCTAGGCAAACCAACAATTACCTTACAGACCCACCGTTTCTGAGCAAATTGGCCAAGCACGCCAAAGCACAGTAACATGCTTCCACAGTAGCGACTTAATAAGTAATAAATCAATTATCTCATCCCTGCTACCTCCTTTAACAACTGGAAATAGTTGCTTAAAATCACCTCATAAAACCGCAGTTTTCCACCGAAAGGAAGCAAGCTTCAAGAGCTATCATTCACTCAACATATTTTGTATATGTGCTTTCCAGCAAAACGTATTACTTGCTGCCTAAAACAGCAACGGTCAGGCCTTTACTCAATGATAACAGACATAAAAGTAGGATTATCAGATTCCCAGTGTTGAGTACACTTTTCAAATTCAAGAACAATGGTCTGTTTTTTTACTTCAAGCTCTAAAAAAAGTAGAGGAGCTACTGAACGTTTTCTGAAATTACGCACGAACATTTTCTGTTGTGGTGTCCAAAATTAGAAAAAAAAAATCTGAACGTTCTCTAGTTTGGGAATGATCTACAGGATTAAGTACCTCTCTAAGAAACCATTAAATTAGGTACCATAGTGGATACGAACTACTAAGCACCTATTTATAGTCTGACTGGAGCAAAAAGATAGCACCAACACCAAGATATATTAGAGGAGCTATAACCAACCTGAAGCACAAAAAGCAGAACACCAACGCCACCCCCATCAGACCAAGGCAGTACACATAAGTGCTGATGATATGGGAACATTACACTTTGTTGTAGAGCCTACAACATCCTCCATAGCTAGCCCTCTGCAAAGATTCCGGCAAGAGAATCAGGAGAACACTTTGAAATTAAGTTATTCCAAACTGGGATTTTAAATACCATACAACACATTATGAACGGATTCATAATTTATCAACAAGTTTCCAAGGATAAGAGGTTGGGAGATGCATGTTGCAGAGTAGTACATCAATCTGTTGGCATTCTTTACATCTAGCTGGGTATCTATGAAAGCAAAATCCGCACCAAACTAATTAGTTTTTTTTTTACCTTTTGCTCCTGTAAATTAGGCCTACAATAGTTGAGCTACAGATAACTGAACAAAGTAATTCGGATGATACATTAGGTGATTTGAGTGTAGAGCACGATATTAAGCAAAATTATCATGTATTCAGCGATGGTATTATCAAATTATTTTGTTCACAAATTGGGATGTACCTTTCCATTACTAATCAGCTTGTTTTGCCTCATAGCCGTACACAGCCATCTATCTTAATGTTTGATGCAAGACCAAGGTGCATGAAATCCTAACAACTCAATCTGAGTGGCGAGTAGGCAAGGAAAATGAACCAGAACTGCTAAGTTCGCTGGTGCCATCGTCCATGAGGCATGAGGTGGTCGCCATACAGGGAGGGAAGTAGCCAGATCTCAGGGAGGGGAACATGGACTGCAGCCACCGCAGAGGAAGGCGGCACCCCATGTGTGAAGAACAACAGTACGCCTACCGCAGACCTCGCAGACCTTGCAGGACGGCCTCCGCTTTGCCGCCGTGCACCTTGTGCTCGTGCTTCCCATCCCCCTCGGCCTCCTTGTCAGGATCCTGCTAGGATCTGATGAACTAGGATAGGTAAAACAGGGAATTTAGAGGAATTAAGGCAAAAACTAGGTAAATTGCTGGATATAAACTGCAGGAAATTAAGGCAGGAAAGTAAGAACTGGTAGATAAATTTGGTATTTGATTTCTTGATTGGTTTCACAGGATACACAGATAGCCTTATATGGAGTGCGGCTAGGTACAAGATGATGGACTAGTTGAAATACCAATACTGCCCTCACACACTAATAACCACTAGTAACCCCATATTACCTACCAATACCATTCCCTGACACTCCTCCTCCATATCCGGTTCCTCCTCTTCCTCCTGCATATCCGCCTCCACCTCGACCCCCGCCTCGTGCTCATCGCCTCTGCCTCGGCTGCCACCAAAGTGGGGCGCTCTGGCAGAGGTCGCCGCCTCCTCGATCTGCTGGATTGGGGAGCGCTCTAGGGTGCGGTCAAGTGCCTCCATAGAGCTGTTTTAGAGAGAGGCTAGAGGAGTTATGGAAAAGGATTCTCCTACCACACAAAGTTGTCCCGTGCCTTGGAGTCGCCGCCGTCTCACGCCGCAATCGCCGCGACCTCAAATCACCGTCGCCTCTGCTCAAGAGGTCGAGCGTGTCCATGCCAGTGAGCCCCGCCTTCGCGCGCCCGTAACACGCAGGAGTCGCGGCTCCGTTGGGGAGAGGCGCGGCCCTTGAGCCCGCACCGTGGTGCGCCTGTAAAATGCCGCGGCTAAACACGGGAGCTACGGCTTGGCACAGTAGCTGTTCGACAACCCTAGCCCTCTCCCTCTGCTCCTGTATGAAACGCCGCCGCCGTTGTCACAGTTTCGGTAGCTCAGACCTGCTGCTCGCCGGCACGACCCGGCACCGCACCGGCCTCCTCCGCCGCGGAGCCTAACCTCGGTTGCCGGCGCGCCGTCCTCGACGGCTCGGTCTGGTTGCGCAACTCTCCGATGTGGTGGTCGGCCTTCCTCGCCGGTGTGACAGCTTCCTGTCGCCCAGATCGCACTGAGATGCCAAATAGGTGCTGGTCCGGGGAGGATGGCGACGACGATGCGGAGGAAGAGAGAAGATGAGACAAAAGATGGGAGAGATGAGGCAAAGATAAGGGATGAACGTGGTTGGGAACGGTGGGACCGTGGGATCTCTGAAATGGGCACCGCTTTGACCGTACGGTCACACAAAGTCCAAGACTTTGGGCACACCAAAAACAACTACATCCACCCAGGAAACAAAGAAAAGCATTAGAAAAGGTAGCATGGAAATTCTAAGAGAACTCCCAAAATGTACATGAAAAAATACTGTGCGAATTAACACACGTGTCAACTCCATGTTAACTCAAAAAAAAATCCAAAATTGTGAGAAAAAAGATGTTTGTTGCCAAATAGTATAGTAGTTATGTGTTTTAGGTGGTCGTTCAAAGTGAAGAACTACTCTCGACACCCGCAGATTCTGAACCCGTGGTCAGGTCGTCTTAAAAATTACTTTTAAGAGGAAACATATGGTTTAAAATCCCAACCGGACCGATGATCCTACCAAAAAAGACCTAAATCTAATGGTTCTAATGCATTTAAACTATGCTAGGAACAGTTCAAAAAAAAAACTATGCTAGGAAAATACTTTCATAATCTCATTATTTGATAGCATGTAAAGCTATCACAACAAGTATATTATATAGATAAGCCCATTATATGAACTATCCTCGTGAGAGGAATACAATATCGCTATATCAAATTTACGTCAATCTTTATAAATCAATATCGTTGTAATTAACTGCCGAAGAGGAGAGGGGGACGATCTTTCAGGGGGAGGGTTGAATGGTGCCACCACCATCTAGAAGAGCATGAGCACACCATGCATGATAGCGCGATTACTGGCGATGTGTTTAGATGTTGGCTTGAAAAGGTGATTAATTGGTAGCATTTTCAAAACATGCATCAACTTGAAACAATTTTAAAATGTGTTAGTCACGAGAGAAAATGTTCACTAATTTGGAATTTAGGACCTACACCCCTCTGCATTCCTTCTGTCGTCAAACACATGTTAACTAACGAGGATAACACTGAAAAGAACATCTTTACCCTCCAATGGATTTTACGTGAGGGACGACAACACCTACTGTGCAACTAACTTTTGTATCTATTGTTTCCAAGCGCACAGTCCTAGCATGGTTGATGTACCATTCAACAGCACCCAATACAAGGGACTCAACCATCTATATGTCAATCTAATTCAACATCACACGTGCTTGAAGAACCCCTTGCAAAGCTAAGAGCATCTTCACCGGTACTCCCAAAAAAGCGCCGGCATGCATGTCGGCAGCAGGCTATGGGGAGCGCCGGCAGCATGCAATTAGCCTTTGGGGACCGCGTCTCACACCAATTAGCCCAATATAGACGCCGGCACCATGCATGCACATGCAAGTGGGGACAGAAAAAGTAGGAGAGAGGAGAATCTTTAGAGGGTTGTCACATGCAAGTGTGGCACATGCAACTAATCGACTCCCTTCGCGAAGGTATTGCAACAGGCGTGCCGGCGCTTTTATTGGAGTCTCAAAGTGACTGGCGCTTTTTTAGGACCGCCGGTGTGGACACTTTCTCTCTCTAGGACCCCCAAAGTGCTATTGGGAGGGCTATGGGAGGACCGGTGGAGATGCTCTAACCGTTGATGCAGCACTACATGAAGAACTCAAGGAGCTACATCGCTTGCCTCGATAAAAGAATCATACAAGAATCAACTGATGCTCCTTGAGGTCTATCTGCTGCCAAGGTTGCATCTGTCCGTCTGACTATTCTAATGAGAATAAGCTAAGTAAATTATTACAATTGTGTTCCGAATGAAGTTTGTGTTGGAGATATGCCTGAGAGGCAATAATAAATTGGTTATTGTTATATCTTAGTGTTCATGATAAATGTTTACACCCCATGCTATAATTGTATTAACCGGAAACATTAATACATGTGTGTTGTGTAAACAACCAGAGTCTCTAGTAAGCCTCTCATTTAACTAGCTTGCTGATTAATAGATGATCATGGTTTTCTGATCATGAACATTGGATGTTATTAATAACAATATCATATCATTAGGTGAATGATGTGATGGACACACACCCATAGTAAGCATAGCATAAAGATCAAGTCATTAAGTTCAACTTGCTATAAGCTTTCAGATACATAGTAACCTAGTCCTTCGACCATGAGATCATGTAAATCACTTATACCGGAAGGGTACTTTGATTACATCAAACGCCACTGCGTAAATGGGTGGTTATAAAGATGGGATTAAGTATTCGGAAAGTATGAGTTGAGGCATATGTATCAAGAGTGGGATTTGTCCATCCCGATGACGGATAGATATACTCTGGGGCCTCTTGGTGGAATGACATCTAATTAGCTTGCAAGCATGTGACAAGGTCACAAGAGATGACATACCACGGTACGAGTAAAGAATACTTGTCGGTAACGAGGTTGAACTAGGTATGGAGAAACCGATGATCGAACCTTTGACAAGTAAAGTATCGCGCGACAAAGGGAATTGGTATTGTATGTTAATGGTTCTTTCGATCACGAAGTCATCATTGAATATGTGGGAGCTATTATGGATCTCCAGGTCCCGCTATTAGTTATTGATCGGAGAAGAGTCTCGATCATGTCCGCATAGTTCTCGAACCGTAGGGTGACACACTTAAGGTTTGATGTCGTTTTAAGTAGATATGGAATATGGAATGGAGCTCGAATGTTGTTCGGAGTCTCGGATGGGATCCAAGACATCACGAGGATGTTCGGAATGGTCCAGAGAATAAGATTAATATATGGGAAGTCATTTTCCGGGGTTCGGAAAAAGTCTGGTGTTTTGACCGGAGCTTCTAGAAGGTTTTTGGAAGGACCGGAATAGTCTGGAATATTATGGAAGGTTCCGGAAGTGTTCGGGACGACCCGGACTTTCTAAGGAAGTCCGGAGGGTTCCATAATAGGTGCAACCACGTTGCCTTAAGGGAAAAGGAGTCTTTCCTTAATGCAATTTCGGAATTGGCAAAAGAGTCCGAGTAGGAGTAGGTTTTTGGAACCGGAAACCTGTCGGAACTCAGTCAAACTTGGGGGCAGGTTTATGGATGACCCAAGGGGCTTGGCCACCTATTTAAAGGGACCAAGGGGCACCCCAAGGGCACCACAAGTCGCAGCCCTTGCCCCCTCTCCCCAAACCCTAGCCACCCCTTCCTCCTCCTCCCTCTTGCACGGCTACGACGAAGCCCTGCCGGAGATCTCCACCACCACCGCCACCACGCCGTCGTGCTGGCGGGATTCCGAGGAGGATCTACTACATCCGCTACCCGCTGGAATGGGTTGAAGGACGTCGTCATCAACACCATACGTGTGACCGAGTACGGAGGTGCTGCCCGACTGTGGCACCGTCAAGATCTTCTACGCGCTTTCGAAAGCGGCAAGTGATCGACTACAACAACAACGAGATCTAATCTCGTAGGCTTTGGAAATCTTCGAGGGTTAGTCTCATGATCTTTGAGACGTCTCAAACGTATCTATAATTTCTTATGTTCCATGCTACTTTTATGATGATACTCACATGTTTTATACACATTATATGTCATTATTATGCATTTTCCGGAACTAACCTATTAACGAGATGCCGAAGTGCCAGTTCATGTTTTCTGCTGTTTTTTGTTTCAGAAATCCTAGTAAGGAAATATTCTCGGAATTGGACGAAATCAAGGCCCACGATCTTATATTTCCACGAAGCTTCCAGAACACCGGAGAGGGACCAGAGGGGAGGCCCAGGGCCCCCACACAGTATGGCGGCGCGGCCAGAGGGGGGGCGCCCCCCTACTATGTGGGCCCCCCAGACCCCTTCCGACTCCGTTTCTTTGCCTATATAAGTCGTCGTGACCTAAATCTTCGACACCGATAAGCCACGGTACGAGAAACCTTCCAGAGCCGCCGCCATCGCGAAGCCAAGATCTGGGGGACAGAAGTCTCTGTTCCGGCACGCCGCCGGGACGGGGAAGTGCCCCCGGAAGGCATCTCCATCGACACCACCGCCATCTTCATCAACGCTGCTGTCTCCTATGATGAAGAGGGAGTAGTTCTCCCTCGAGGCTAAGGGCTGTACCGGTAGCTATGTGGTTAATCTCTCTTCCATGTACTTCAATACAATGATCTCATGAGCTGCCTTACATGATTGAGATTCATATGATGAGCTTTGTATCACTATTAATCTATGTGCTACTCTAGTGATGTTATTAAAGTACTCTATTCCTCCTCCATGATGTGATGGTGACAGTGTGTGAATCATGTAGTACTTGGCGTAGTTTATGATTGTAATCTCTTGTAGATTATGGAGTTAACTATTACTATGATAGTATTGATGTGATCTATTCCTCCTTTCATAGCCTGATGGTGACAATGTGCATGCTATGTTAGTACTCGGTATAATTGCAATGGTCTATCATGCACTCTAAGGTTATTTAAATATGAACATCGGATGTTGTGGAGCTTGTTAACTCCGACATTGAGGTGCTCTTGTAGCCCTACACAATGAATGGTGTTTGTCATCCAACAAAAGAGTGTAGAGAAAGTAGTATTTGTTTATTCAGTTATGTGATCAATGTTGAGAGTGTCCACTAGTGAAAGTATGATCCCTAGGCCTTGCTTCCGAAAAGAAAAGGCACTCACACTCCTCCCACGCCAGCAAGCTATTTTCTGGCACCGTTTATTTACTGTTCTACTACATGTTCGTTTACTGCATCTTTACTTCCTGCAATATTACCACCATCTATACCACCTGTGTTTCACTATCTCTTCGCCGAACTAGTGCACCTATACATCTGACAAGTGTATTAGGTGTGTTGGGGACACAAGAGACTTCTTGTATCGTGATTGCAGGGTTGCTTGAGAGGGATATCTTTGACCTCTTCCTCCCTGAGTTCGATAAACCTTGGGTGATTCACTTAAGGGAAACTTGCTGCTGTTCTACAAACCTCTGCTCTTGGAGGCCCAACACTGTCTACAGGAAAAGAAGTGTGAGTAGACATCAAGCTATTTTATGGCGCCGTTGCCGGGGAGGTAAGGTAAAAGGTATTCACATCCTCTGACTACTAAGCTATTTCCTAGCACTGTTGCCGGTGTGTGAGTGCTCGAAGCTATTTCCTTTAGATCCTGCAATTGCATCTTTTTGTTTCTTGTTTTCACTAGTTAGGCATAATGGAAAATAACAGTGAGCTTTTTATTTTATTTCCTGAGTTAAGACATGGATTGTTTGATGCGAAAATTAAAAAACCTATGGAACCTTATTTGCATGCTAGTAGCAATGATATTAGTATGAACGCTTCGAACACCATTGTTGCTAATGCTATGGAAGAATTTAAGCTTGGGGAAGCTGGCTTTGATGAGCATGATATTTTTAGTCCCCCAAGCATGGAGGAGAAAAATTTTCTTTGATGATACTTTGCCTCCCATTTATGATGATTATAATGATAGTGGTATTTTGGTGCCACCTACTATGGAGGATAAAGGTTATTATGATTATACCATGCCTGCAATTTATGATGATTACAATGATGGTTGTGATAGTTTTACTCCCACTATTACTAATAAAATTGATTATGCTTATGTGGAGAGTAATGATACTTTTATGCATGTGAATAAGAATGCTTTATGTGATAGTTATATTGTTGAGTTTGTTCATGATGTCACTGAAAGTTATTATGAGAGAGGGAAACATGGCTATATGCATCTTAATAATATTAAGTTTCCCCTCTTTATGTTGAGAATCTTGAAGTTACTCGTGTTTTATCTTCCTATGCTTGTCACTTTGCTCCTCATGAATTTATTTGTGTACAAGATTCCTTTTCATAGGAAGTGGGTTAGACTTAAAAGTGTTTCTTATTTGCTTTTGATGCTCTCTTTTGCTTCAACTCTTATTTCTTGCGAGTGCATCATTAAAATTACTGAGCCCATCTTAATAGCTATAAAAAAGCACTTCTTGGGAGATAACCCATGTTTTTATTTTGCTACTGTTTTGTTGTGTCTTGGAAGTTGTTATTACTGTAGCAACCTCTCCTTATCTTTATTTTATTGCATTGTTGTGCCAAGTAAAGTCTTTGATAGTAAAGTCAATACTAGATTTGGATTACTGCGCAGAAACAGATTTCTTGCTGTCACAAAATTGAGCCGCCCCGTCTGTAGGTAACTCAGAAAAATCTGCCAATTTACGTGCGATATCCTCAGATATGTACGCAATTTTCATTCAATTTGAGCTTTTCCATCTGAGCAAGTTAAGTGCCCCTGAAAAAATCATCTTTACGGACTGTTCTGTTTTGACAGATTCTGCCTTTTATTTCGCATTGCCTCTTTTGCTATGTTGAATGGATTTCTTTGTTCCATTAACTTCCAGTAGATTTGGGCAATGTCCAGAAGTGTTAAGAATGATTGTGTTACCTCCGAACATGTGAATTTTTGATTATGCACTAACCCTCTAATGAGTTTATTTCGAGTTTGGTGTGGAGGAAGTTTTCAAGGGTCAAGAGAGGAGGATGATACAATATGATCAAGATGAGTGAAAAGGCTAAGCTTGGGGATGCCCCCGTGGTTCATCCCTGCATATTTTAAGAATACTCAAGCATCTAAGCTTGGGGATGCCCAAGGCATCCCCTTCTTCATCGACAAATTATCAGGTTTCTTCTATTGAAACTATATTTTTATTCGGTCACATCTTATGTACTTTACTTGGAGCGTCTGTATGTTTTTATTTTTGTTTTTGTTTGAATAAAATCTGATCCATCATGCTTGTGTGGGAGAGAGACACGCTCCGCTGTTTCGTATGAACACATATGTTCTTAGCTTTATTCTTAATGTTCATTGCGAAGGTTGAACTACTTCGTTCATTGTTATATGGTTGGAAAAAGAAAATGCTGCATGTTGTAATTGGTATATTGTCTTGAATAATTTGATACTTGGCAATTTTTGTGCTCATATAGATCATGTTTAAGCTCTTGCATCATGTACTTTGCACCCATTAATGAAGAACTACATAGAGCTTGTTAAAATTTGGTTTGCATGATTAGTTTCTCTAGAGTCTAGATATTTTCTGGTTAAGGTGTTTGAACAACAAGGAAGACGATGTAAAGTCTTATAATGCTTGCAATATGTTCATATGTAAGCTTTGCTGTAGCGTTTTATACTTGAGTTTGCTTCAAACAACCTTGCTAGCCAAAGCCTTGTACTGAGAGGGAATACTTCTCGTGCATCCAAATCCTTGAGCCAAAAACTATGCCATTTGTGTCCACCATACCTACCTACTACATGGTATTTCTCTGCCATTCCAAAGTAAATTACTTGAGTGCTACCTTTAAAATTTCTATCCTTTGTCTCTGCAATATATAGCTCATGGGAAAATAGCCTTAAAAACTAGGGATTTCTATTTTCGTGCCCTCGGTTCCTTAGTTGTGCTCAGTTTTCCCCAGCTCCTTAGTTTTTCCTCGCTTTCCCCAAGTGCTTGTTTGAAACCCGCGGAAGGCAGCTCAGACGGCAGGATTCCCGTTAAGTTGACCGTTCCGTGCTGACGTGTGGGGCCGCGTCGTGTGGGCCCGCGTCGCGTGGGGCTGGTAGAAAGGGACCGCGTGGGAGAGGACGAGATAGCGTTTGGTTGCACGTGAGCAGGAGCTGGGTTTTGTCTCTCTCGGCCATTGGCATTTCCCTTTTAAGAGTATCTTTTCTTCCTCCTTCTCTCTGCCTTTTTTCACCTAATTTGTATCAAATCTAGAGAAGCTTGCATTTCTGTCTTTCTTCAATTATTATTTGTGCCTTTTGGCCCTCGTTGTTTTCCCAATATGGCAGCAAATCTAGTAGGGAGCCCAATCTAGTACTCCATCTGGTCCATATGTATGTAGTTAAATCTAGGAGCAAATCTACAGGGAATGTACGATAAATTCACAAGGTCATATAGTAGAATAGGGATAGATAATATAGATAATAAGCTGCATTCAGCAGCCAAACATAGTAGGGTTCGAGGTTCTTCACAGCGATGACAGACACCATCATACTAACAACATAACAACGAGGGATCCCTAGCTAACAACAAAGGGATCCCAACAACAAAATGGAGGAGGCAGCAGCAGCACACATCCAGGACTCCGCCTACCCCATCTGCCTCTGCCTCCACTTGTTGCTCCCCTTGGGAGCCTTGGGCTTGAGCGGAGGCATGCGCCCGGCGGAGATCTCCACCCTCTGGATGCTGCGGTGGTGCATGCTGAGCGCCAAGTGCTTGGCGCGGAAGGAGTTGGGGTTCACCGACGCGCCGACCTTGGGGTTGGTGTGGCCGATGTTCTCGGCATGCGTGAGGACGCAGTTGAAGTCAGTGCCGCCGAGCCTCCTAGTGCGAAGGGGCACCTGTAGACACCCTTGGCGACGTCGAGGTAGGAGACGTGCGGCCGACCTGCAGCCTCCGCGAGCACTCGGCGAGCCTTGACATCATGGTGCTCGTCGTCGCTGCCGACGTCGCCGCTGCACAGCCTGATCCATATCAAACGGGAATTTATTAGTGAATGAGTTGCAAACGTGCATGATACCAAAGTTAGGAAAAACAGAGGCAGCCTAAGTTAGAGTGGACACGATTATATATCTACAGGGACGGTGTAAGCGAACCAAAGCTCATGCACAACAGATTTGTACACAGAAATGGTTCGCTGATCCCTCCCCGTAAAAATCTGTGCCCACCGATTCATCATAGGCAAAGAAACAGATTCCGGATCTGAACTTGAACACATCCCAGATTATTTGCAAAATTAAACGGTTGATATCTTTTGATTCGTGCATAAAATAACTGATTGAGATCCTATGATTACTTGCATAAATTAACTGACTGAGATCCCATTATTACTTGCATAAATTAACCGAATGGCCGAACCCCAAATCTTAAACGAAATCAAGGAGGGATCAAAGCAAAATGGAATAAAATCGGCGCAAATATTAGCCCAATACTCATCCATCCACGGATCCATCTACACCAAGCACAAATAGGGTTCAAAAAGGAATGGGGAACAAAAAGGAAGCAAACCGTAGTTACCTCGTTCCATGGGTCCTCTATGGAGGTGTCGTAGCGGTTCGGGGGCGGGACGTACGGCACCGGCTCGTAGGGGTCCCATCCCGGTGGGATCTGACCGCGACCGGCGGCAGCAGCCTCCGATGCACCGGCGGAGGCGGCGGCGACGTCCGTTGAGGGGAAGGCGTCGAAGAGGGAGGCGTCGCGCTTGGAGCCGACGGTGCCGTGGACGATGGGATTGGCATTCTCCTTGTCCATCTCGCCGGTAGAGGAGAGGGAGAGGGAGAGGGTTTTTTGCTTTGGAGAAGATGATGGGACGTGAGAGAGGCGGCGTTGCGTAGGCGAGTGAGAGTGACGAGAGATAGTGGGAGGAGGCGTCTATAAAGGCAAGGGGTGGTTAATGCGGCCCGCGTCCTACGCGTCCACCGCTGCACGTCCGCACGTCTTGGACTTCCGCAATGCGCCACGCGTCCACGATTGCACGTCTTCGACTTCTCGCACCGCGACCGGCATCTACGCGTCAACAATTGCACGTCTTTCATTTCTCGCACCGCAACACGCGTCCTCGAGTCTAACCCTGGAAATTTAGATATACTCAGGTATAACCTCGAGCATTATACTAGCATTTTTTGTGTGCTCAGTTTTCCCCTTGAGTGCTAATACTCGGCTAGTGCAATATGCTCAGTTTTACCCTCAAGTAGCTGGTCAACGGACAGTCAACAAATGGGATTAACTAGTTAAATGAGTCATTTAATGTGCAAAAAATTCCGAAAAATAGTGGCACATACTCATGGAGTCTTTACCACAAATTGCCAGTTCTCAAAACATAGATAAGTCATAGATAAATCAAGTTTTACCACAAATTTCCACTTCTCAAAGGCCTTCTCAAATCACCTAGTAGCTATGAAGGTGCATGGTTTTCCACAATAAGCCCTTCCCAAAACAGCTTTCCCCAAAACATACTTTGTCTAAATGAGGCCACAATTCTCACACTCATGTATATTTGTATTGCAAATAGTTTGAGATAGGTCAAGATGGGTTTTATTGTACAAAACACGCATTTTCCATTTTTTAAATCTCATATTTGAATCCCTTAGTCTGTTTATTACATAGGTGCCCTTGGTTTCTTGATACTACTCAGTTTTGCCCTCTCCCTCCACAAATTCTCTCACACGTGCAACATTGCCCTGATTGGTCTAGCCCATGTCACACGGATCGTGCCCGCCGACCGTTGATCGTATGATCTAACGGGCAGGATAACCCCTCTCTCTCTCTCTCTGTCGGCGGTTACCTTCCACTCTCTAAGTATGCTAAAGGGCGGTTTTCTGTATTTATTTTCACGCGCTAAAAATTATGAACTCTTTTAGGCATTACTTTTCACGCAAAAAATGATAAACCATCACCGATTTGTTGTAGCCATAAATTTTCACGCAAAAAATGATAAACCGTCACCGATTTGTTGTAGCCATTAATTTTCACGAAAATCCCAAATGATAAACCATCACCGATTTGTTGTAGCCATTAATTTTTTCACGCAAAAAATGATAAACCATCACCGATTTGTTGTATCCATTACTTTTCACGCAAAAAATGATAGACCATCACCGATTTCTTGTAGCCATTACTATTCACGGTAGCCTAACTTGTTACAAAAGCTGGTTTCAGTGAGACCTAACCAAATTTGGCATACATTATGCCATATCTATAAGGGAATAACAACAAGGAATATCTAAAAGGGAAAGTTTCACAAAATTTGAAATTTATGGCGAAAATGATGCCATACATGATGCCGTTTTTCGAGGTTTTGACCTGAAAATCAATTGGATATTATAAAGGGAAATAAAAAGTTCGAAAAATATAAAAACGAAACAATCTATCTATCTATGTATAGAAGATCAGTTGTATGAAATTTGAGGTCATTTAGAGGAGGTATAATAAATCACCTTGTTAGAAAAGCTGGTTTCAGTGAGACGAAACGGCATGCGTTTAAGCAAAGTGATTTTTTCGAACATCTCCAAATGATCCCAAATTTGCCATACATGATGCCATACGTGTAACAACAAGGAACCCTATCTAAAAAGTGTCAAAAAAGTTTGCCCAACCGTATAGCTCTATCAAAAAGAACCTCACCATGGCGCTAGTATAATTTTGGGCTTAGTTACAAACTTTCGTTACCTAACCTTCAACACGAAACTTGTTTCAAATCACTTTTGGCGTACAAGAAACAAATCCCTCCTTGATTCGAGCACCACAGCCTCCAAACTTTGCCGATGCCGATATCGGCATGGTCAGAACGGCTATGCTCGACGCCACTGCTAGGTCACCGTCGGGATGCACCCTCAATCCAGTCCCCTCATTCGATCACTGACACACCAGAGATACCGCCGAGGCCAATGCCGAACGTACATGCTGATGCCAATGCCGAACATGCATCCACGCCGATGTGGGCACGGCCACGCCGCCCTACTATGCTGGACGCCACAGACCACCGCGAGGTCTTTCCCTTCGCCACCACACTCTTCTAGCACCCATCTATACACGCCAGAAAGGAGAGACACTAGTTTTCTCTACATTGCTCGCGTTCGTGTCGGTACACTGGTCGATCAAAGTTTTGAGGTAGTCGTCGATGTCGTCGACCATTTCTTCTCTTCTTTGCATGGTTAAACGCGTCTAGTTCATATCTATCTAATGCGTCCGGTCTCGCCTCATGCAGTTCTTTGTGGACGTCGATCTCATCTCGGCACCCCGCAGGCCACCTCCTCCGTGCCATCACCGTAGAGCTCCGTTTAAAAATCTATTCCTACCCGTGTATTGCCCCTTGAATCAGCGCCATGGCCCACTTGTCATTCGATATACCAAAGCCCCACTCGTGCGTGTTTTGGTCAGGGATACAGCGATGCTTACGGTCAAACAAAGATGGATGGTCTGACGTGTCTTTGCGGGCTCTACATGGCCCCACTAGTTAGAAGATAACGGTCAACCATCGGGCAACCGGCCGTTACAGCATCTGTGATGGTTTCAGCCAAGGTCTTGGGGAAAACTGAGGAAAAACTAAGGAGCTGGGGAAAACTGAGCACAACTAAGGAACGGAGGGCATGAAAATAGAAATCCCTAAAAACTATTGTGGTGAAGAATATGTAGCTATGTATCTTATTTCTTATAAGTTGCTTGTTGAGCGGTAACCATGCTTCTGGGGACGCCACCAACTATTACCTTTGTTGAATATCATGTGAGTTGCTATGCATGTTCGTCTTGTCTCGAAGTAAGGGCGATTTTCATGATCAAATGGTTTGAGTATGCATATTGTTAGAGAAGAACATTGGGCCGCTAACTAAAGCCATGAATCATGGTGGAAGTTTCAGTTTGGACAATTAATCCTCAATCACTTATGAGAATTTTATCTGTTGTTGAATGCTTATGCATTAAAGAGGAGTCCATTATCTGTTGTCTATGTTGTCCCGGTATGGATGTCTAAGTTGAGAATAATCAAAAGCGAGAAATCCAATGCGAGCTTTCTCCTTAGACCTTTGTACATGCGGCATAGAGGTACCCCTTTGTGACACTTGGTTGAAACATATGCTATGCAATGATAATCCGTGTTAATCCAAGCTAATTAGGACAAGGTGCGAGCACTATTGGTAATCTATGCATGAGGCTTGCAACTTATAAGATGTATTATGCATAACACATATGATTTATTACTACCGTTGACAAAATTGTTTCTATGTTTTCAAAATGAAAACCTCTAGCACAAATATAGTAATCCATGCTTCCCTCTGCAAAGGGCCTATCTTCTACTTTATTGTTGAGTCAGTTTACCTACTTCCTTCTATCTTAGAAGCAAACACTTGTATCAACTGCGTGCATTGATTCTTACATGTTTTACCTATTGCACTTGTTATATTACTTTGTGTTGACAATTATCCATGAGATAAATATGTTGAAGTTGAAAGCAATTGCTGAAACTTATATCTTCCTTTGTGTTGCTTCAAAGCTTTCTACTAAGAATTTATTGCTTTATGAGTAACTCTTATGCAAGTGTTATTGATGCTTGTCTTGAAAGTATTATTCATGAAAAGTCTTTGCTATATGATTCATTTGTTTACTCATTGTCTTTACCATTGCTTCGAATCGCTGCATTCATCTCATATGCTTTACAATAGTATTGATCAAGATTATGATAGCATGTCACTTCAGAAATTATCCTTGTTATCGTTTACCTACTCGAGGGCGAGTAGGAACTAAGCTTGGGGATGCTTGATACGTCTCAAACGTATCTATAATTTCTTATGTTCCATGCTACTTTTATGATGATACTCACATGTTTTATACACATTATATGTCATTATTATGCATTTTCCGGAACTAACCTATTAACGAGATGCCGAAGTGCCAGTTCCTGTTTTCTGCTGTTTTTGGTTTCAGAAATCCTAGTAAGGAAATATTCTCGGAATTGGACGAAATCAAGGCCCACGATCTTATATTTCCACGAAGCTTCCAGACCACCGGAGAGGGAACATAGGGGAGGCCCAGGGGCCCCACACAGTAGGGCGGCGCGGCCAGAGGGGGGGGGGCCTACTGTGTGGGCCCCCCAGACCCCTTCCGACTCCGTTTCTTCGCCTATATAAGTCGTCGTGACCTAAATCTTCGACACCGATAAGCCACGGTACGAGAAACCTTCAGAGCCGCCGCCATCGCGAAGCCAAGATCTGGGGGACAGAAGTCTCTGTTCCGGCACGCCGCCGGGATGGAGAAGTGCCCCCGGAAGGCATCTCCATCGACACCACCACCATCTTCATCAACGCTGCTGTCTCCTATGATGAGGAGGGAGTAGTTCTCCCTCGAGGCTAAGGGCTGTACCGGTAGCTATGTGGTTAATCTCTCTTCCATGTACTTCAATACAATGATCTCATGAGCTGCCTTACATGATTGAGATTCATATGATGAGCTTTGTATCACTATTAATCTATGTGCTACTCTAGTGATGTTATTAAAGTACTCTATTCCTCCTCCATGATGTGATGGTGACAGTGTGTGCATCATGTAGTACTTGGCGTAGTTTATGATTGTAATCTCTTGTAGATTATGGAGTTAACTATTACTATGATAGTATTGATGTGATCTATTCCTCCTTTCATAGCCTGATGGTGACAGTGTGCATGCTATGTTAGTACTCGGTATAATTGCAATGGTCTATCATGCACTCTAAGGTTATTTAAATATGAACATCGAATGTTGTGGAGCTTGTTAACTCCGGCATTGAGGTGCTCTTGTAGCCCTACACAATGAATGGTGTTTGTCATCCAACAAAAGAGTGTAGAGAAAGTAGTATTTGTTTATTCAGTTATGTGATCAATGTTGAGAGTGTCCACTAGTGAAAGTATGATCCCTAGGCCTTGCTTCCGAAAAGAAAAGGCACTCACACTCCTCCCACGCCAGACAAGCTATTTTCCGGCACCGTTTATTTACTTGTTCTACTACATGTTCGTTTATCGCATCTTTACTTCCTGCAATATTACCACCATCTATACCACCTGTGTTTCACTATCTCTTCGTCGAACTAGTGCACCTATACATCTGACAAGTGTATTAGGTGTGTTGGGGACACAAGAGACTTCTTGTATCGTGATTGCAGGGTTGCTTGAGAGGGATATCTTTGACCTCTTCCTCCCTGAGTTCGATAAACGTTGGGTGATTCACTTAAGGGAAACTTGTTGTTGTTCTACAAACCTCTGCTCTTGGAGGCCCAACACTGTCTACAGGAAAAGAAGTGTGAGTAGACATCAATCTTCTCGTTGCTAATATCTTCTAGATTTGATCTTGACTTGTTATTCGTTCTTGCGGTAGGAATTTTTTTTCTATGCTACGAATCCCATCAGTGGTATCAGAGCCTTGTCTATGCATAGATTGGTTGCACGAGTAGAACACAATGGTTTTGTGGGCGTTGATGCTTTGTTGTCTTTAGTTCGTGTACTTTGCATCTTTCGGCATGGTGGGATGAAGCGGCTCGGGCTAACTTTACATGACCGCGTTCATGAGATTTGCTACACGCTCGACATGCAACTTGTATTGCATAAGTGGCTTTGCGGGTGTCTGTCTCTCTTACCATAGTTAAGATTCAATTTACTATTTCAACTGACAACATTAGTATCACTGTTGTGGTTCATGTTTATAGGTAGATTGGATCTTACTCGAAAACCCTAAACCACGTAAAATATGCAAACCAAATTAGAGGCGTCTAACTTGTTTTTGCAGGGTTTGGTGATAATATGGCCATGATGTGATGATGAATATGTATGAGATGATCATTATTCTATTGTGGCAACCGGCAGGAGCCTAATGGTTGTCTTTAAATTTGTTCAGACCTGTGTGTCTATTCATCATGTAATAGCTTTATTTGAAGTAGTTGTTATAGTAGCTATAAGTGATGGACAACCATGAAGCGGCGCCATGGACCTTGGTGCAATGCTGATGATGATGGAGATCATGCTCGTATGTCTTGGAGATGGAGATCGAAAGCACAAGAAGAAAGGCCATATGATATCACATATGAATTGCATGTGATGTTAATCCTTTATGCATCTTATCTTGCTTAGATCGCGACGGTAGCATTATAAGATGATCCCTCACATTAATATCAAGATAATAAAGTGTTCTCCCCTCGTATGCACCGTTGCTACAGTTCGTCGTTTTGAAGCATCTCGTGATGATCGGATGTGATAGATTCTACGTTCACATACAACGGGTGTAAGCCATGTTGCACACGCGGAAATACTTGGGTTTGCTTGACGAGCCTAGCATGTACGGACATGGCCTCGGAACACAGGAAACCGAAAGGTTGAACACGAATCATATGGATGATATGATCAACATGTTGATGTTCACCATTGAAGCTACATCATCTCACGTGATGATCGGTTTTGGTGTAGTGGATATGGATCGTGTGCCACTAAACAACTATGAGGGATGTTGTATTAAGTGGGAGTTCATTAGTAATTAGATTAAAACATGAACTAATTATCAAGAACATAGTCTGAATAGTATTTTGAATTAAATTTGTAGAATTGGCATCCGTTTTCTACCACACGCTAGTCTTGTAATTGAGATAGAAATACTGTTAAGTCTGACAAGTAACTTTACGGACTGGTACCGTATTGTTAAAGAATCAAGAAATGATTAAATCCTATTGCAAACTTTTAGTAAACCTCACATTGCTAATTCAAAGAATAATGTTTTCAATTAGTACCTAAAATCATCTTGTCTCCGTGAAACTTGAAATTCAAATCCATTTGAAAAGTAAGGAGCTGGAAATTTTGTTTTCAGAAATAAGCAAGGTATGAGATATATGTGATATCTAAGACCTTATTGCAAGATGATAGAATATAATCTAGTGACACTACATAAACTCATAAGTTTTATGGGAATGTACGAAGGTTGAAGACGCTAGGCGTCCCGATCCTCCAACTAGTTGGGCACTAACGATATTCGCATATCCATGAAGTGATCGTCCTTAGTATGCACCGTTGGTAAGACTCGTCGTTTCGAAGCATCACGTGATGATCGGGTGTTATAGATTCTACGTGTGCATACAACGGGTGCAAGCCATATTTGCACATGCGAATACTAAGGTTAAACTTTACGAGCCTAGCATGTACAGACATGGTCTCGGAAAGTCGTCATGTTTTGATGGATAAAATTATGAGTGAAATTGTTCATCACATTAAAAGTTACTAATAGTGAAATCTGGAACACTTGTCATGTGATGATCAACTTCAAAGTAAGAACCTCAAGGTTATTGGTAATTGACCAATGGGCCTAGAAGTTATTGAAGGTGAAGTGTTTTCTAAAGAATGAGGAAAGCTAAAAGAGAAACTACAAAAGATTTTTTGGCAGAAAGAAAGAAAAGACTAGAAAGTCTCGCTCAGGAGTATATAGATGATATACATGTTATGAATGTATTCCTTGTTTGGTCACACAATGAAATTCTTGGGTATTTGTACCATATTGGTTGGTATGAGGTGTCATACAAAACAACGCAATACAAGAATACAATGGCCTAAGTGACTGACAAGGAATATGGTAGGAATGCACGTCTGGAACAAAATAAAGTGTTATTGTGTTCGTCGTTGGCATTCTACCTAGCCCTTCAGATTTATAATAAAGAACTTCATAATTGTTATTTTGTTCTATTCAAATGAAAACAATGAGTTGTTCAAATTATTACAGTATTCCATGTACGATGGATAAGTTATTATAAAACTTTATGGTGAAGCACACATGCATAACACTGACGCTAAAATACCATAAGGCAAATGATGTGAATCCCACTTATTAGTGGAACCGTCATTTAGGTCATGTTAGAAAGGAACACATGAAGGAACTCCATGCAAATGGATTTTTGGAGTCATTTGATTTTAGAAACGTTTGGCGCTTACAAATCTCTTCTAAAGAGAATGACTGAAATACCGTTCATAGGCCAAGATTTGAACGAGCAACTAACTTAGTGGAAACATACATGATGATGTATGTGGTTCACTGGGCATAGTTGTGTGCGGCCAACAATGAATTGAGTATATATATGTGGATATATTTATTCGATAAGGAAGAAGTTTGAAACATTTGAATGGATTCAAATAAATTTCAGCATGAAGTGGAAATCATCGTAATAGAAAAGTCAAATATCTATGATTGGATCATGGTGGAAATATTTGAATTACGAGTTTTAGCGAACATCTAAGAGAGTTATGAAATTGTTCTACAACTCACGTTTCTTGGAGTATCATAGTGATAATGGAGTATCCGAGAGACGTATCCAAACCTTGTTGGATTAATGATGAGATAAAATAATATGACGCCATTATATTTTTGTGGATTATGCTTTAGAGACTACCGCTTTTACACTAAATAGAGCATCATCATAATCCGTTGAAATGATACCATACGAGTTATGGCATGGGTATAAATCCTAATAGTTATTTCTTAAATTTTGGTATGCATAGCATAAGTAAATAAGTTTACAACCAAAATCGGATGAATGTCTTTGTTGGTTATCCCAGAGAATTGATTGGGAATTCTTTCCACTATGGAGACAAAGACAAAAGTGTTTGTCGATGTTTCTTACTTATTTCCAAGAAATTGTTTCTAGCGAAGTTTTTAAGTGGGAGGACAATGAAACTTGATAAGGTTTATGAACCTGAGCATGATGATCAGAGTAGCGCAGCATCGGAAATGGTTCCGGAGGTGGCCACGAAGATCATAGCTCCCATGTATACAAAGAGTTATAGTCATGGATATCAAAGTACCCATTGAACCTTATATGTATGGTTTACTTTGTGATCAAATAAATGATTTGTGGACAAAGGATTGATTTTGAACAATAATGAACCAACTACATACAAAGAAGTTATGATGGGCACTGACTCCGTTAAAATGGCTAAGTACCATTAAATCCAAGATAGGTGAATACTTTTTGAAAGTAAATGGATCTATAAAATTGATGGACTTGGATGGAATATCCTTGAAGAAGCTCGACTTGTCGAAAATTTGTTTAGGACAAAGTTCAAAGAGTTGAATACGATACGATTAGATCTTCCGTAGCGATGTTTATAGACTATGTGGATTATTCTAGTAATCACTACATATATATTTCTTTTACGATATATGCTAGTAGGATGGAAAAATACATTCCTTACCAGAAGTGTGTATTAAGGATGTATACTAGATACAACCAAGAGTTTTGCTGGTCCGTGGAATACTAGATAGGTATACAAACTTCAATTGGATGAAGTGAGTATCACGGAGTTGGAATCTTCACCGGATGAAATAATCAAATATTTTTTATTTCATCAGAAACGATGAAGATGCTTGTGTTTGCAAGAAATTAAGTGGGAGCGCTGAGACATAGTTATAATATTATATGTGGATGACATATCATTTATTATAAATGATGTAATTATATATACTTGATGTGATTAAAAGGTTTCATTTAGAATTGACTTCAATGAAAAGATATGGACTGAAACATATTTAGTGTCAAGATCTATGAAGATAGATTGAAACACATAATAAGTTTAAGTCAAAGTACATAGAATGAATATTGAAGTAGTTCAATATAAAAATATTAAGAAGGTGTTCTTTTCCATGTGAAGGTTTAACAAGACTTGAGTGTATTTGATACTCAATTAGTAAAACCACATGAGTGATTTTAGATCACGAATAATATGTACACAATCAGATGTCATGTGCTCTAAAGAGTTAGGAGCATATACCAGAATGATTCATGTGATGATTATTGGACAACAGTAAGAATATTCTTGAGTACTTTAGAAGAACCAAGGATATATATATATATATATATATATATATATATATATATATATATATATGTTTTGTATGGGGTAATGACAAACAAATCGTTGTAAGGTGTTGCACCGATATTAGTTTGGTCACATATAAAAATAAATTTCAATCTCAATTAGGATAAGTGTTGATTAAAAGGTAGCACAATGAGCTAGAAGAAATCTATGCTAGATTTAGATGAGTTCTAAATATTGTGACGGATTCTACAAACGAAGGCAGAGTATGTCATTGTTTTGACAATGACTGAGGATGTTAAGTCGAGAAGTTCTTTGAGAACTTGGTGTAGTTCCGATAGTGTCTGAACTTTGAAGCTATATTGTGTGTGACAATATTAGTGACATATTTCAGACCGCGGAATTAAGATTCCACCAGAAGACCGAACATATACGATTAATGCCGACTCATTTGGAAAATGAGTGATGCGTGGAGACGCAATTGAATTGCAAAATACATACGTTTCTGAGCGTGTCAGATTCGTTGACTGAAACCTCTCCCGTGAGCAAAACATGATAAGCACCAGAAGGCCAAGTTGTTATATCTTTACAAATGTAAACTAGATTATTGACTCTAGTGCAAGTGGGAGACTGTTGGAGATATGCCTGAGAGGCAATAATAAATTGGTTATTGTTATATCTTAGTGTTCTTGATAAATGTTTACACCCCATGCTATAATTGTATTAACCGGAAACATTAATACATGTGTGTTGTGTAAACAACCAGAGTCCCTAGTAAGCCTCTCATTTAACTAGCTTGTTGATTAATAGATGATCATGGTTTCCTGATCATGAACATTGAATGTTATTAATAACAATATCATATCATTAGGTGAATGATGTGATGGACACATACCCATAGAAAGCATAGCATAAAGATCAAGTCATTAAGTTCAACTTGCTATAAGCTTTCAGATACATAGTAACATAGTCCTTCGACCATGAGATCATGTAAATCACTTATACCGGAAGGGTATTTTGATTACATCAAACGCCACTGCGTAAATGGTTGGTTATAAATATGAGATTAAGTATTTGGAAAGTATGAGTTGAGGCATATGGATCAAGAGTGGGATTTGTCCATCCCGATGACGGATAGATATACTCTGGGGCCTCTCGGTGGAATGACATCTAATTAGCTTGCAAGCATGTGACAAGGTCACAAGAGATGACATACCACGGTACGAGTAAAGAATACTTGTCGGTAACGAGGTTGAACTAGGTATGGAGAAACCGATGATCGAACCTTGGAC